>NC_045163.1:15968007-16268007 GCF_900700415.2 Clupea harengus | reverse complement strand
CTATGTTCTTCAGCAAGTTGTCATCAGAATTGCTACAGCAAACAGAACGAGGTTAGACGTTGTTGAGCTCTACAAATACCACCTTTGCACCACTTCACATTAATCAACATAACCTTACAGCTTTAGAAATAACACATCTTCCTTACCTGGTGTAGGAATATTTGTTGTTGCTTCTGTTGTATAAAAGTTTCACAGTGGGCTGGGGTAGAAAATAAAGGTAAAGCATTGTGAGCACATTCTAACAAAAGCTCTCTTCACAACACAAATGTTTTACTGACAAAATTAAACGTTAAGGTTTCCACAGGGAGCTACAAAGCAAACAAAAAGCTGGAAAAAAGGAGGAAATTACTTTTATGTATTACAATTATGAGGAACAAGCAAAATCATCTTTTTTACTTCTATTAATGGTTATTACAGGTTTCATAATAAAACACAAGTTTAATGTCTGACACGGCCTGTGAAATAATACACTTCTGAAATGGAAGACTAGTGTTAACTCCACTGTATCAAGACAATTAAACTAAGGCAGCATCCAACGTGTAACAGTAGCCAGGGGATACAGTGCTGTGCACTCCCAACACGAGATACATGCTAGTGACAGACCCTAGCAGCACCCATAGGTTTTAGGCTCCTTGCTGGCACACCCACGTCCAATGCTCGAGGTTGCGAGTTTGAGTCCTGTGTGGGACTGTGCTAACTCCAGGACTCAAGCTTACCTTGTTAGCAGTGGTAATTAGCCTCTGTTCCTCCTTGGATGAGGTCACCAGGGGGACTTTGCAGAATGGTTCATATGTGTCTTTGTTCTGAGAATGACAGATTGCTCTTGTGATGCGTTCAAAGGACTGAATGAAATACCTCAGTGACTGGCACACAGAAGCTAAACAGTTGAACAACCCTACACCTCCCAGATAGAGATAGTACAGTTCTTAAGGACTGACAACCCTCTATTGTAGAGACACATGCTTTGTAAATAGTGAGCAATATTCATATAAGGCTATGCACATCAGTTGGCGCACACTTGCCATACCATCAGTATCAGTTCACACATTAAAAAAAATCCATGCATTCACTGGAAATCACTTTGCACCTGATTACACACTGTGCACATTGTGTGTGTGTGTGTGTGTGTGTGTGTACATGTTTCTGCTTAAACCATACCTGTAGAGCAGCGAGACACTCATCCGCCAGCCCCTGAACCAGGTAGTACTTGGCCTCAGCCAGTAGCTCCTCTGTCTCTCGGCGACTGTCTGGAAGTGGGACGGCCCCGTCTCTGAGGTAGTTCAGGATAGTGCCAAAGTGCTTCCCACACCGGTCAATTAAGATCCAGCCTGGGGGAAGGAGAGATCCCTCCCTGTCAGTGAGCAACAACTGTGTCTACTGGTGTGTTGAGCTGGATATTTTCAGCAGCTGAAGTTTAATATACACATTTTTACCAAACTAATTACCCATTGTAATCATTTTCAGTTGCATTACTTGTAATGATTATCAATTTTAAAACACACAGGCAGGCTAGTTGACAAGAAACATTTCCACACCATCTGACATAGCAGCTTTTAGTTACCTTCACTGTCTGTAAGAACTTCCATCCTTCCACTGAACATGGCTTTGAGCATGGTGTCTTGCTTCGTTAGGGTCTGCATGGTAGTGTAGTACAGGGCGCCACCCACGTTCAGTTTCACATACTTGGAACCTGGACAGGAACCTTTGAAGGAGGTGGTGCGGGTGGTAGCCGCAGGCACTGCTGTGCTGACCGCACTCACTCCCGACATCTCTTCCTGTGAGGAAACGTAAAGATAAATGATGGCAATAATATGCAAAAATGACGCTTAAAAAACGCTTTTTTTTTTTTTTTTTAATTAGCAACTACTTTTGGCATCATCTTAAAATTTGTTTTGATTGAATATAGTCATAGGAAGGCCAGATAAACACACCTATCATTCCCACTAGCCGTCCAGACTATGCACTTCTGTGGTTCGTGTGGGAACACCCCACGAAAATGTGAGAAAAGCCTTCACAGCACGACATCGCCAAAAGAGGCCAGATAACATGTTCTCAAACTGTGCCAACTGGGCTGTTGGTGGTGTCTGCAAGGTGTTTGCATACTTTTAATTTAGGTGGCTTGCTAGTGCTAGATCAAAAATCCATCATGCTCCTTTACCATGTCAGCAACATTGTGACCACAGAAATAACTTCCTAACACCAGTTTTACAAGGGCGACTGGAAAACCATGGTCAGACAACTATTGCACAAGTTTGTTAAACTCACAACCTGATAAACTCACCTACAGCACACCAGCTAACGTCACCTGAAATGCTACGTTATCAAATTTCCGACTAAATTTGCCAACATTAACTGTTTTCGTTTTTTTGGACTAAAGAAAACAGGATATCGGTAATGACTTTAAGAATTTAGGGAATAATAGCTAGCTGCCAATCCTGTAAATTTCCCTAAGTTACCTAAGCATTTAAAGTACCGTTAGTGCACTTAGGATAGCGAGCTAAGGCTAACAAATTGACCAATAAGTGAATCAGTAAGTTTACATGCTTTTCTTATAGGTCAGTGTCATTAAATGATACATTTTAATGCTGATGGTCAGGCATTTGGATTAATATCTCCAAGTTACAGAATGAACATAAAGCACAATCGCACAAGTTCTTACCATAGAATCCCTGGACAATCCGTCCGTTCAAGTTAGCCAAGGGAAACAAATTTCGTGAGGAAAACAATTGTGTCACTCCTCCCTTCCTGTTTCCGGTTCAGCGATGACGTTATCTTATGGGAATTTCTACACGTAAGGGTTTTTCTCAGTTGCTTTTAACATTTCTTAAAATTGAATTGTAATGTTCTGTTTGCCTCCACATAATGACATCATAGACTATTAAGCCAGAGTATACGTGCAAGGCAAGCATGAGGGAAAATAGAGTAAGTGTGACACTTTTCTTTTTTGTGTATGCAGGAAAAGTTGCCAAATTCCTTTGGGAATGGGTTGGGGATTCCCACAGCAGCTAATCCTCTCACTGTCACATGTAAGTACTCATACCCAACAACCTAGCCTACGACCACAGGGTGCACTACAACCATAATTTCACCAAAACATTTCAAAGCCAAATTTGCAAATGAATATCTGTGTATAATGATGTTATCTTGTAATGGTGTTACTTGAAAGCATTTTCATTTATTTTTAATATAGCTAGCTAATGTTTCAAATAACTTTAGCTTAATTATCATGCATCATACTGCAGACCTATGTATTTTGATGATATTTAATTATTTTGAATTCATAATACATGTTATTCAGTTCAATCCAGTTTAGATGGTGTACATTACAAGTAGAATACACATTTTCTCGTAAATATCAACAGTTGAAAGTGACTGGTCAGTGTCCTTCAGCTAGTTTAGGGGTGGTGGTGGTGGGGTTCAGATGGTTTGCAGTCTATCCATAATAAGTTCAGTAGATGAAAAAAAACAAAACAAAACAAAACTGTTATGGTAATTACTGTTGTAAAGTACTGAGTAGTAGCGAACTCCAGTAACGTTAACGCAACAAGAAACTCAAACGCTTCATCACTGGAATTGAAGATTATTCCCTTCAACTATTCCCTTCAACTATTCCCTTTTAACATACAGTAGCTTTACTGTAAATAGTTTCTATTTCAACGCAAGTTCATAAAACCTAGAGAGATGAGAGAGAGAGATGAGAGAGATGAAAAGTACAGTATGAGGATGTGGAATTATATTTCATAATAAATTATATGCCAAGATCAAATCAATTTGATGTTTGGAAGGCACAACAATTGCATTGGCAATGAAGATTAGGTTAGAATGTATTACATTTGCCTGGTTTAACATGGCATCCGGTAGAATCCATGCCCACGTCCGGTCTTGTATCCGAATACCGATACAGGCACAGATAATTTTGTTGGTTGAACAGGAACAGATACAGGCACAGATCATTTTGTTGGTTCAACAGATACAGGTAATGACGTCCCTGTGCAACTCTCTAAAAGACCACGAGAAAAGGAATTGCATTTTGGTTGCACTGACATATTCAATGATGTAATCTTGTAATCAGCATTTTGAGTGAGAGTGAGTAATTCAACTGAGAAAATCTGTGGGCCTACTGATATGTTGTAAGACCAACCTCCATAGATATAATTCACCAATGATGCAATTGATCACAAGAATTGCAATTTACTTTAAGGCAAAGTTCTGGTTTTGTTTTCTTTATAATTGTTAATACTCTTATGATGAAAATGGAAGGTAAGCAATCACTATCACAGATGCTTGACATCAATATCAGATATCAGATTCTTGAAACTTCAAGATTCTGTTCCTTATGAAAGGTGTTAGGAGGCCCAGCCAACTATTGTCTTCACTGGTAATAAACAGCCAATAGCCTACTACAATCAAATCAGTAAGATGTAACCTTCAAAGGGAATTTTTGACAACGTAGTAACAGTAAAGAGCTTGCTGACCTCTGAATAAAATGTCAGTATCTGAGATGTGACAAAAAAAGAAAACCTTTTCTCTGTCACTCAGTGTCACCAGTGAGAAAGGCCCTCTCTGGTTCATGCGCTTTGCATATTAACCGTGACACTGCAGGCATGCAGCCTCCTTAGCCTACTTCTGTCTTCCACACACCAGTAAAACAGCATCGCATGAAAATGTAGAAGAAGTAGATCTTCCACCTTCAGCTGAACCTGGCCAAAACGGAACTGATGGTCTTTCCAGCCAAACAGGCCATCCACCACAACATCAGCATCAATATTGACTCCTTGTCTCTTGTTCCATCCAAAACAGCAAGAAACCTCGGGGTCATTATTGATGACCAACTGACTTTCACGGACCACATTGCCTCTGTCTCTAGGTCCTGCCGCTTTGCGCTATTCAACATCCGCAAAATCAGGCCGTACCTAACCCAGTATGCCACCCAGCTGCTGGTGCAAACCTTGGTGAATTCACGCCTTGATTACGGCAACGCCCTCCTAACGGGCCTGCCGGCTTGCGTGGTGAAACCACTACAAATGATCCAGAACGCGGCGGCGCGTCTGGTGTTCAACCAACCGAAGAGGGCACACGTCACCCCGCTACTCATTGAGCTCCACTGGCTGCCGGTAGCTGCTCGCACTAAGTTCAAGTCACTTATGCTTGCCTACAGAGTGCTTGATGGTTCTGCTCCCACCTACCTAAATGCTCTTGTAAGGGCAAATGTTACACCCAGGATGCTGCGCTCTTCTAGTGAGCGTCGTTTGGCACTGCCGTCTGTGCAAGTACGGCAGTCCAGACTATTCTCATTTGTAGTTCCACGTTGGTGGAATGAACTACCCAGCACTACCAGAGCAGGGGCGTCCCTCTCTACCTTTAAGAAGCTTTTGAAGACCCAACTCTTCAGAGAGCACTTCCCGTCCTAACTGGCACTTCGACTAGTGCGTAACTTGCAATTACAGCAGTTACACTTCTGCACTCTTTCTTTCTTTTTATTTCATTTTGTTATATTTCTAATGTAAAGTAGTATTTATTTATTGTTACACCAGGTTCTATTGCTCGTAGCTTGAATATTCTCTCCCTTGTACGTCGCTTTGGACAAAAGCGTCTGCTAAATGACTAAATGTAAATGTAAATGTAAATCTTGGCATTATGCCAGTTGTGGTGTATTTATAGCATTCCCATGGAATAGCAAGATTCCAGACTAAACTATGGTGCAAGAAAACTCACAGCAAAACTCTCAAATCATATCTCTTCCTTTCTCCCTCTCATAGTTTAAAAAAATATATTTTTTGAGGTAGCTTGATTTTACTTTGGTTTTACATTTCTCTGGAACGATTTTACATCAGCAATTTCTTTTTTTTAAATACACAACTTTTTCTCTTAACATTTGCATGTGTCTAGCTAGCTATGTACAAACACATCTTGTATTTTCAGTCTTTGTTGTGTTTTTCATGATCTAATTCTCATTCTTTGGCCAAGACAAGGGGGACATGTGTTGTGGTGTTTCTTAATTTGAACCACCATAAAAAAAAAAAAGTTTCCACAAAGGAATTCACAGAAGCATCAAGCTCATGGGACCTGTGTTATCAGAGAGACCTTTGTCGTTATTGAGCTATAAACAACAGAAGTACCTAAGGCAGAGGATTAAATATTTTACTGTTACTCGAACAGGACTACAACAACCTCAGACACATCACCTCAGGGACAGACTTTGAGCCTTTAGTGTAAGACTCGTCGTAAGAGTGTGCAGTGGTCACAGGCGGGGGCCTCTGAGGATATTGTGCACCCTAATGGAAAAAATACTCCGCTGTGGTTTGACAGCAGTGTTTTTGTTTTCATATTTTTATGGAATCACTGGTAAGTGGCCATTTTTTGTCACCATAAAATAATCAGCATTGGTTTAGCTATTGTTTTTCCCATTTAACAGCGTTACATTTGTCAATCAGAGATTTCATGCATTGAGCTTTTTCTATGGACTTTTTTTTTTCACTACATTTACTGTATAATGTAGATGAAGATGAAGATGATGAAGTAGGTGTAGTTTTGTACTTTAGATTTTCTGTCAATTTATACCAAAAGGCAATTTCAAGGGTACATTAAACACAAAGACAGTTCTAAAGGTGTACACTGTGGAATGAGACTTCAGACATTCATGGAATGAGATAATATAACATACAACAATGCATTGTCTTATGGTGCTATTTGAGAACTCAGATGCATGAAAATCTTTGATGCCTCTCTACTATTTTTCTTCCAAACAGGTCAAACATGTGAAGGACAGTGTGGCAAAAAACTCGACACATGTTCTTGCCATGTGACATGTATTTCCTTAGAAAACTGCTGTGACAACTTTAAGGAGTTCTGTGTTGATACCTTTCCATACTCTGGATCTATATTTGGAGGAACAGATTTTGTGATCCTCAATGCAACTTTCAATCAAAACTCCAGCGTAACCTGTCGGTACGATCTGATTAATCATTGCTTAAAGGCCAGTATTAGTTGTCTTTTGCATGCTATGCATTTTTATGTTGCCCTCATGAACTGATACATTCAGGGAATCCCAAGGACATTGATCTCCTATGACACAGAATTCCCTCTTTTAGTTTATTTGTGTAGATGTATATATTTCATAATGTGAATTTTATGACAATATACTTGGTGTGTATTATTATGTACTTTGTGTCTTTCCTTGTTTGTTAACTAATACGTAATGCTATTTTGGCACTGTAGAGTAGTCACACATCACAAGTTTTTGTGGTGGTTAATTAGTTCCAGCCTTTGTGAGTTTGTTTGTGTCTTCTTCCTGTAGGTTTAACAGAGGGATAGTAACTGAGGGCTATGTGGACGCAGAGAGTCGGGGCCACTGCATATCGCCTCTTCTTTATCAGACAGGATGGATTCTATTGGAGATTTCCACTGATGGAACAACGTACAACCGACAGGGATCCTGGCTGTCAGGTTTGTTGATTTCTTAATGTTTGAGTAACCAGTTTTGCACAGGACTTACTTAAACATTTGTATTTGAGAGTTAAGTGTAGTAGCCTCACACACAAAAATCACATTCTAGCCATTCTAGTCTAGTTAAGTCATATGTTCCATTAATTTACAAAAGGTTGAATCTTAATAAATTATATTATATTATAAATGCTATATCATGATGCAGTTTGTTTTTCATAGGCCATACAATATATATATCATATCATATTGTGGTTTGTGACCAATTCAGTAGATATTAAAGAGTTGTTTCAATGTTATATTATTTGTTCACCTCATTAGTTCATCCAGGAAAATTGGACCCACGCTTCAAGGTGACACTGGTGAATTCCACACAGTGGCAGTACTACGGTACTCCCAACGTAGGAGGAACCCTTCGCATGACGTGGAACACCTCACTGGTCAGGGCTGAAAATGTCAACTTGGAACTGTGGGGCTACAGAGAGGAAGGTTAGACTGACATCACACTAGTCTACACTTAGACAGCTAGTGATTCTGAAAGAGATCTTGCACAGATCCAGCCCAGATCTAGCACAGAGCCAGCCCAGATCTAACACAGTTCCAGACCAGATCTTACACAGAGCCAGACCAGATCTTACACAGTTCCAGACCAGATCTTACACAGAGTCAGACCTGTTCCAGAGTTTGCTGCTGTGTGGTAATACACAACAGGGTTCATAGCTGTGTGCAGTGGCGCCCCCACATGTCCACAACATACGCACTGCCGGCAGTTGTTTTGATTAACATATTGAATGGCAGTGAACGAAGCATAATTGGTGGTAAAAGTAAATACAAATAACAGTGAAATGTTTAAAATACATAAAAGAAAGCAATGTAGTTTAATTGAACAAACAAACAAACAAACAAAAAAGACAAGCAGGTGGTGGAGCCTAACTGAGTTAGCATAGTGATGCCCCAGTCTGGACTTGGCAGAGGTGGAGCTGAAACTTGAGCTGGCACAACACAACAATACTGCAAGGAACTGATTCTGATCTGTACACCATCCTAAGACAGACAGCGGACATATGCCCAAACATTCACAATATAATTTAAGCTTTGGCGAAAAGGTGGTTCAGCTGTTTGACATTTAAAGACATACCTGACATACTGCTTAAATCGATACAGAGAGAGTTTTGAGGGAGTTTGACACAACAATCATTGCAGGATTGGCTGAGTGTCATTCTTTTAATGAGATTGTGTAAAACTAGGGTTGGGTTACTGTTGGTGCATGCAATGAACTAGCGACCAAGAAACACATTTGCTTCAGTATTTATCTGATCAACGTTCATTCTTTCTTTCAAATGCATTTAAAATCTGTGGAAGCTAGCCAGGATAATATTGTTTGACTTAAATTATTCCAAATGAGTTACATTCAAGTGTGTTTTTCTAGGAGAGGCTTATTCAGAATCCTGGACAGCTGAATGGAAGTACCTGTACTCCCTGGTCAGAGGATACCCCAACAATGGCAACTTCACCTTTGTTCCCAGTGTGGCAGACAAGCCCTTCTTAGACTGGGAGCTGGGCTGCGTCCGGGTCAGCCCTAGTGCTTACCCTGATGGGAAACGGTATGCAGTCTATACTAATGACAAATTCCTGCTCAGCAATGCTAACAAACCTTTTGATGAATATCACCTCAGCAAAAAAAAAAATCCTAATTTAGCATTTCTGATAGATTATAACCAGCCCATGACCATAACATTTTAAACCATATTCAGTCAATTTTTTGACAGATTGAGACTTTCTGTAAGGAACTTGACTTCCAAAGTAACATTTTCACTGCTTCTCTATTACAATACCTTGAAGGATGACATGGATAAATAAGGATAAATACCTATTTTGTTGTAGTGATGTCCATGCTGTCTGGAGTGAAGACCATGCCCTGGCTTGGCACCTGGAGGAGAAGTTCAGAGAGAACTCTGCAGCGTGGGCGCTGGACAAATGCATACAGTGGGACCAGCTGGAGAAAAGCTTGCCCAGTTTCCTGGATGAGACCATTGACTGTCCGTGCACACTGGCACAAGCAAGAGCAGACACGGGCCGGTTTCATGTAAGGATGCCAAATACGGGCAAACAATCACATCCTCATGTCTTTATGCTAATAGCCCTGTATAATAACTCATTTGAAGAAATATTCATATTGACATTGTATGAAAGTAGTCTTTAGATTCTATTGGTTGTAAAATATCATATCAACATACCTCTTTTAAAATTGAAAGAAGAGGATGTACTGGCATGGCCATGATAGGGCAGTTAACATAAGAGGGATTGTGCTATTTGTGTATTTCATCCCCTTCTTTAGACTGACTACGGATGTGACATAGAGAAAGGGAGTGTGTGCACATATCATCCTGGGAGTGTCCACTGTGTGAGAGCCATACAGGCCAGGTAATGTGTGTCAAAATATGAAGGGTTGGACTAGAGAAAAGGATTCCTAGTCTATTGTGTAACTACCTATGCTAACAAACCGCACCCAAAGACAGAAACATGAGTGCCAGCTCAAGAGAGACTGGGATTGGGTGATATTTGTCAATGGAATAGATGCCCAGCTCAAACACAAATTATATATAAAATAAAAATTAAATATTAAATAAAAATTCAAATTAAATGTACCCTTTTCGATTTCAAGGGTTGATGGGTATATTGGCAGTGTAAATGCGGCCTAAGTACTCCAGATCTCCAACTAAGTACTCAGGATACTCAACTGCACCACTTCATTTTCCCTGGACAGACAGTTTAAGTACATAAGTTATAGGGTTGAAATAGGGGACGAGAGTATGTAGAGAGAAAGTATTGAGATTGAGTTGATGTACCTCTCATTCCGCTCTAATACTCCAACATCATTCAAAGGATGCCACTTCACACTATGTCATCTCACTACTTAAAGGTTAAAAGTGCATCCTCAGTGAGTATTTATGTAATGCATTTACCCATCACTCCAATTTCATGTCCAGGGACCGCTAAATGTAAGTGTCAAAGCTGTCTGCCAAATGTACCACTCTCTTACAAATGCTAAACAGCGGCACTATGGATGCTATGTTATGTAGCCCTCTTAGCAAGATTTATTAAATACATAACTGAGTGTAATGTGTCTGCCAAGAAAGTTATGTTACGTCTGTCTGAAAAAATACCAGGGATACAGCTAATTTTAATAACCAAGCGTTGTTCAAAGCTTCCAGCAAATAATTGGTTTTAAATTTCCAGTGGACGTGCTGTGGTGCCAAATCCCTGGCATAAATGTTGTGGTTCAAAATCCCTGGCATGAGCAATGGTGCTAAATCAGTGGCATAACTTTTGTGTTTACCTCATGTTGCCTGACTGCTTCACTCACAGCCCCAAGTATGCGGCGGGACAGCAATGTTGCTATGACAGCACGGGGGCCCAGGTTCTGACCTCGGATTCCATCGGGGGGAGCACCCCAGATCGGGGACATGATTGGGGATCACCCCCATACCGAAACCCCCCCAGGATTCCTGGAGCATCCCACTGGGTTTACGATGTGCTCAGCTTCTACTACTGCTGCCTGTGGTCAGACAACTGTCACTACTATTTCACACACCGGCCCTCCAGTGACTGCAGGACATACACGCCTCCGAAAGCAGGTTAGACCGTGTGGGTTTACCATGGCATCAGAGCCAGTAGACTACATCATCTCAAACAGTGGGTGGTGCAAATACAGAAAAATTGATTTTTTTAAATGCAGGTCGTCATCCTGACAGTGCTGATTTCTCATCCACTTTTATCATAAATGTAATCCATGCATAAGTATGCCAGGAGTATAGCTAGGGTGTCCAAATAATTCCACTAATTTTGAATTGAGTGGAACTCATTTTGTTGAGCTTATGAACTGTCACAGTACATAATGTTGTTCACAGCCCTGTAATTATGGATGTCTCGAATAATTAGTAGTAATCATTTCTGTGGCCCCTTAGGTGCAGTGTTTGGAGATCCCCACCTTATCACCTTTGATGGCACGAGATACACCTTCAATGGAAAGGGGGAGTATTCACTAGTTGTTTCTGAGGCAAAGCATTTTGTGGTTCAGGGAAGAACAGAGCAACTGACAGATCCACAGAGTGGTAAGTTTGGCATAATGGCAATCATTTATATTTACATTTATTTAGTTTTTATAGAAACGTATATCATTTATATGTAATAAATATACAAATACATTTTCATCAGTATGACTTGTAGTGCTGTAAACACCTTGCTCTAATAGTTGAGCTACAGGAATATCATCATCCAGACCCAACTGAACTGTTCTCTTACATTATGACAAAAAGCAATTTATGTCCTTTTTTATAACAGTCGTAACTAATTATGTCTGCCTACTTGAGCAGGAGCGTTGGTCAGTGCCACCAAGCTTTCCGCTGTTGCCATGAGAGAAGGGGAGTCTGATGTCATTGAGGTGCGACTCGACCAGCTGAAAGACAGTTTGCAGGTTCTCAGGAAACAGATGCCCCTCTCCTTCACAGAACAAACCTGGATGGACCTCAAAGGTGAGATCTATAGCCGGCCACTGTGTGACAACAATTACTTTAAAAATACATTTGAAACTACGTTTGTCAGTATTCACATGCACAAATTACATGGTTTTTTTTCTTTGTCACGGGTGTTCTTTTGTATTTGTAGTCTTTTTATGCTACATTCGCATATATTTAGTAGTACAGTGTACTATATCGTTTGAGCATTATTTGTGATGCGTCATAACTGCACTCGTGACCTTGCTGATGCTAACATCATGCCAGCGGAACCATAAATGCGAGGTGACTGATCAGACGATAAGATGAAAGGGGGGATTAGTGTTTAGGCGGCAGATTCAGAGATAAAAGACGAAGCTCGTAAAGTCACATGGCTATAACATTGGTGTGCTTTGCAATAAGTTGGCTAAACTCTCATTTTTTTCTGTACACTCATGTAGAATCAAGCGTACTAATGAAAAGTCTGAATCTAATATGATCTAATGAATGAATATGTCATTCATGTTCAGTCAATACACATTGCACTAATGAGTGCAATTTGGAATATCTGTAACATTAAATTGTTTTCCTTTTTTTTTCACAGGTGTCTTTGTATTCTCCCCAGTACCACACAACGTGACAGTCATGTTCCCCTCTGGGGCCGGGGTAGAGGTGCGGAGGAGAGAAGGAACTATGGCAGCCACAGTCCTGCTTCCTGAAGAGTTCAGAGACACTACCCAAGGGCTGCTTGGAAAGATGAATGATGATCCAAAGGATGACCTTGTCTCCAGCAGCGGGAACACTGTGCCAGATGCAAGCAATGCTGAGGAAGTGTACACATTTGGAGCAAGCTGTAAGTTATAGCCAGGTGATTTGTTTTCCCACAACATGAAAAATATGACAAATAGTTATGTCATCCCCTTGGTGAAAGTGTCTATAGTTTAGTTAATGTTTCACATTGGCAAACATTTAATTGAGAGTGCACCCATATGATCCACAAAATGCAATCAGAATATAGTCTAACTCTTTGTGATAGCACTGACCCATACAAGTTGGTTTTGTGTATGTGCATCCAAAAAACTTTGAATATGTGTATGCTCAAAGTGGTGAATGAAGGAACAAGGTAAGACATGGCATACAGTTGAATGTCCTGAGGTGGTTGAATCTCCTGAGCTGGACATTCAACTGTGTTGCTCCATACCTTGACGCTTCATAGCACTGACATGCTGAATGACACACGGCCATTATTGAGCGAGTTAGTTTGTAGCTATTATTTAACCATCAACGCGCATTATCAGCTGTGGCACTTGAAATGTGTCCTTGGCCAGTTCACTGTTTAAAGACTCTGTTTATCTTTCGTCTACTTGGTGTTTATCAGTTCATCTTTACCACTTTAACCTACTGCAAACTCTAAATTTGACCACATTTTTTTCAAATACCCTTTTCCCCATTGGCCAACAAGAAACTGGAATTCAATCAGTAAAGTTGGTATCAGACAGCCAGAGGGGGTTTTGTACAGTGGTATTAAAAAATGAGAAATCCTGCTTTATGGCTTTCCAAAGTAATGAACAAAGACTCCAATGCAGGAACATAGCTGGATTGCTGTATGATGATGAGACAATGTCCTCCTTAGGGGCGATCCTGAACGAGTCATCCCTCTTTACCTATGACTCCAAGTACCTGCTGGACTCATACCTGTTTGCCCCCAAGCACGATCCAGCTTTCTCTCCAGCGTTCGCTATCCCCGACAATCCAGACGACCCCCTGCTGAACGAGGCATCCAAGCTGTGCACTGGCGGCGGCTCTAAGTTCTGCAGATATGACACCCTGGTGGCACGCAGCCTCAGTGTGGGAAATGCCACCCGCGTGTCTTTCAATAGCCACGCTACTATTGCTGAGGACCTTAGCGCAGGTAGCATTATGATTCTCAGAGAGCATTGTGTTGAAGATTGCCATTGTACATTGCCATTGTAGTTTCACATTGCCATAATCATAATGTTTATGTAACATAATATATTTTCTGTTCCATTCAGTCCACCAGTTTAATTCCGTCTGCCAATTTTTGTATTTTCCTCAGTGGTGTCCTGTGGTTGGATTACTTCACCGAGTAATGGCGAGAAGGACGGCACAACATATTTGCAGGGATTCACAGTAAAGTTCACTTGCAATACTGGCTATGTCCTGCAGGGGCCAAAAGAGCGCACGTGTCAAAGCAATGGCCAGTGGACAGGGGAGCTCACGCAGTGCACTGCTGAGAGCGGTAAGCACTAGACATGATGAATGCACCAGACGCACACTCAAGCAATCAGAGTCAGAGTCTTGAAGGCGTTATCATGCCTTCATACTGCTATCATGTGCCCCATTTATATGGTTCACTGTGCATGTCATTTCTTCATGCACGTAATTTCTTTGCTGTTAAGCACTTTGAGCTGCATTGTTTCATATGAAAGGTGCTACACAAATAAAGTTTATTATTATTATTATTATTATTATTAATAATAATAAACTTAATCGAACAACTGACAAAGATAATCTGTTGTCACTCTTGAGTCTTTGATCGGTAAATGCATTGACTGAGTAGAGTTTGATAGGAAAGTCCTTACAAATAAATCACTATCTGGAGGGCTCAGAGGATTATATAATATATGTTGTGTTCCAAACTACCCTCTATGAATATCCACAGACTGGAGTTTCATGCAATCTACACGTAAGTAAATCCAATTGCTCTTTCAATGGATAAAATCTTCTGTCTATTTCAGGGGCAGGGAACAACACTCTTGGCATTGTTCTGGGCATCGTCATTGGGGCTATTGCTCTTGCGACCATATTGACTGTAATAATTCTCCACAGCAGGAAACACAAGAGGTACGTGATTTATAATATGATGTTATTGTTACACTAGGTCTCTATTGGTCGTAGCTTGATTGTTCTCTCCTTTGTACATCGCTTTGGAAAAAAGCATCTAATAAATGTAAATGTAAATGTTATGTGGAACTAATCATTTCAAATGACCCATTTAAAAAGCATACTATAAGATAAAATGAACAATTTAGGCAATGATATTAAAAAAGCATTTCTCCAACCTTTTATTTTCAGAGCAACCCAAAAACAGGAAGAAGATGAGGCTTTCTGATCCTAGTATCACACGATGGCACTTCAGATTCTGTGTGTCACTGATATTCTTTCATGATGTGAGTGTATCATGTCAGAAACTCACCAAATACAGTATACCATTAGGTGCATCAGAGACAACTCTTTCTATTTTACCCCAATTGTCAATCCCTATGTTAATAATAGGCCGTACTTTGTTTGTGAATATTTGTATGAAAATTACTGAATAGATTTTTGGCCTTTTTTGTATTTTCTGTGATATGTATACTTCAGCAAATAATAAAATCATGGCAATCAATGGCTTTAATTTTGCTTCTGAGCAATGAAATATAATGGAAAGTTATTTATTACCAGTAAAACATTTTGCAGCAAGTAAAGACATTCATTTCATTACTAATACCATAGTTTTTTGCATCACAAAAAGGGAGCTATTGAACTCAAACTATTAACAGTTCTGCATCACTAATGCCCTCTGTTTTGTGCCTCTCTGCCTTTTGGCCAAGATCAAGTGTACTAAGAATGTCCCCTGGTTTTGTTAGCATTGGTTGTTCCTGCTGGCTCAGGGAGGGTAGCGGAGGGTGGCCTGCCTTTGTGTGGTGTGACATGCCTCACTTTGATTTATGTTGCTGTGGTCTGACATGGCTGAATCAAAGGCCAAACTCATCTGGGTAAACACACGTTGTCCTGTAACACAAACAAAATGGCCTATGCAGTAGTAGTCATGTTCTATAGAATATTCTGGAAGAAGGAAAAACAAATACATATGTAATGAAATTACATCAATAACAATTTAAAAGACAGAACCGATAGTAAGTTTGTTGAAGACTGGGCACATCAGCCAGCTCTCCGTCTCAACTTCAAGTGCAGGAGACAATAGATGTCTTATCCAAAAGAATGTCAAACGTAATAGATGTTCCATTTTACATTAGTTGAAACACTAGGGGCACATTGTTTTCACACAAAGACCAATAGGTCAGTCTTTCCAGAGGCCTATAAACATTCTGTTCCAGCCCCCGTTCCATCCCCTACTGCTGAGGGGTGGTTACCATGGCGAGACAAAGAGCACTAGGATGTGACAGGACTGCAGAGGTCATCAACAAACAACACTGTCACTACTGTGACTGCAGTCACCCACCAACTATTTGCCATTTCCCCCTCAAGACTATTTATATAAATGATTAGCGTCATTTTGCCCGGGTAACAGTGAAGTGAAAGCTCTGCCTGAGCTGTAAGGGAATTGTCAGCTAATAATTCTTTTCTGCTTGATAAGCTCTGGAATGAACTGAGGCCCCTATAAAGGCTGTGCAAGCTGTATTGCAGTTGCATCAAGCTTTCATGCACTGAATACTTCTTATTATCAGTCTGGTGATGTGGCTTGTGTAAAGAAAATTTACCACCTTTGCTGGCTCTCTCAGACAGTTACCAGTAGTGCTATTTCAGCTCAAGACAGTGGGGAAAAACAAGGACACATTTCACTGTTTCACACCAAGTTGAGCTATGGATGAAGAAAACAAAATGATGCAGCGTCCTCTTTTTCAACGTGGGGACCCCTTCCATGACTGGGAGATGCCAAGTCGTCTTTTTAACAGAGAAATTGAGTTTCCAGCTTTCCTGGACGAGAGAGATGTAAACTGGCTTGACTGGGCAAGGAAGAGGCTGGCTGCTACCTCCTGGCCGGGGTACACACACGTTCCTGTTATCTCTCCTCTTGGATCGCAGGCAAGCCCTAGGGCCCATTCACAAGTCACTGAGGGAACATCAGAAGTGAGGTTTGGGCAAGGGAGCTGGAAGCTGTCTATGGACGTCAATCAGTTTACCCCTGAGGACATCACAGCCAGAACAAAGGAAGGCTACCTAGAAATAACAGGTACTGGAAATGTTCTGACAGTATGGGTAATGTTCTACATTCTGGACCTTTTTACTTACTTGTTCTTCACCTAATACAAACATTTGACTGATATTGAAGGTAAACACGAGGAGAGGCAAGATGCACATGGACTGGTCTCACGGAGCTTCACTAGGAAATACAGGTCAGAGTTGATTGTACCAGCTAACTTTTTATGATATCACAGAATTACTGGATTAGGTTTTTTTCAGTATTCACTTATGATACTTTTGACACAAATGATGTGACTGTAACAATGGCTCACTATGTTTGTGCAAGCTGATCAAGCATGGAGCAAGCAGTTGCGTGTGGAAAAAGCAATAGTATGTGTGTGTGTGTGTGTGTGTGTGTGTGTGTGTGTGTGTGTGTGTGTGTGTTATGTTTCCCACAACATTCATATAAAATATATTTTCCTTCCTTTGTTTAGCTAGATAGATAGGTAGACAGACAGACAGACAGACAGGCAGACAGGCAGACAGGCTCATGTGCATGAAACAAGGATGTAATAATACGTTATGTAAGGAACATTCAGCTTAATGACTGGTAGCACAGTATTGTTTCATATGCTCTTTCTGATGTATATTGTCAGAATGCCAGCAGAGGTGGACACAGAGCACATTGGCTGCTCCCTGTCAGCAGATGGCGTCCTCTCCGTGGAAGCACCACTGCCTGCCTCAGGCACCAGACGCACAGAAGAAATCGTCATTCCTATTCAGATTCAACAACAGCAATAGAGCACACATCTACATACACTCTCCCCCTGTCTCTCTCATTCACACACAGACACACACACCGCCTACCCCCCTGATACTACATTCACATAAAGTTTTATATGTGTAGTATTTTGAATAAATGCTTTGAATATCTCACTAAATGTCCATATTTTACAACAAAACTCTCACAGTTCAACTATGCCAACATTGGGATTCTGCTACCAGAATCGTTTTATGCAGTTTCTCCAAATGTTGACTTTAAACAGTTTTACAGTCAACAGTTATGGTAGCATTCTCCAAAAGTTTCCAGTATCTTGAATTTATACTAGAAGGTTTAGCCTAACAAGGGAAGAGTTTAATAGACAAGAAACTCATAGTGACTAAACCACTCACTCTGACTCACTAAGAACAACCATCACTGCTAAACACTAGTACACCAGGGGGCCCTAAAGGGCCAGGGAGAGACAGCTGATCAAGCCAATCTCACGCAGACACTCCTCACCAAAGCTTTGACCTGGGAGAAAAGGGTTGTGTGACCAAAGGGTGTCGGATTCTTCACACAAAAATAAATAAATAGAGCTGCTGAACACCTGCTGAGAAGAGAGAACAGTCCCTGAACTCCTGACCTACTCAGAAGAGTTGCACAGAAGGTGAGAGAGAGAGAGAGAGAGAGAGAGAGAGATAGGGTGAAAGGATGAAAGGGAGAGAGGGAGAGAGAGATCGAGGGAGAGATTTCTGCCAAGCCCAGTAGGGGGAGGTACGCAACCATGATTAAATGAATTCAGCAGTAAAGGTGCACAGCAACAGAAGCGTAACTAGCACTTGCTCTTACTTTTTATTATGTGGTTCTTTCACTGTCACTCACCAATGCAGTTATTTAATGCCACCAGAGGTGCACAATAAATCATTGAGTCTTCTTTACTTTTAGTAAACTATATCATTTATGCCCATGTATCTTACTTATTTTGTGTGGATACAGCTATGTTTACTTCACACCACAGAATACTAATATGTTCAGTGTTGAAACCTTTATAGACCCCCTCATAGTTTTTTAGCTTGTGCCCATAAAACAGGCATGTGAATTATGCACTAAAGCAAGTCTGAGTTTTTCATTTCCTCCTGCACTGTGGCATTGCAGACTCCATTGTGTGTGGAGTCAGCCCCTGTGCACAGGAACTGGTGTATATTTAGAGTCCTCTTCTGACCTCCAGCAGCTTCTCAGGACACACAGCGTCTCAGTCTAGTGTTTCAAATAGCAGACCACCAGTGTCGTGCTTAATGATTAGTGATTAAACAACTGATGGATAAATATGCTTTTCCTGTATTACAACACATACAATCAATAGCTTGTATTGATAAATGATTAATACGCGATTGTGACAAAGTTAAAACAATAAAAAGTGATAGTTCCAGCATGCAGGATATAATGTGATATTGTAGGCATTCACTGCGACAGACTAGGAGGAGGTGCGGCGGGCAACATTCTTGACAGCTGCGAGAAAAACAGATGGCAGACCTTACAAACAGCTCCGTACCAGATCAGGGCAGCTTGCATGCTGAAGGGTGTGGAAGGTTTACCTAATTAACGGATGAAACCACCAAGATACTTTACACGGGGACAAAAATAACTGACTGCTCCCGGATTCTGGTAGTAGCAGGCACAAAGATGGGAAAAACACATGCACAAAGTCTTGTGTATACCATTGATAGTGTTTTTGCTAAATATGACCAAAGCCACATACAGAAGGGTGTCCCAGGTTGCCTTTAGCTCATAACACATGAGCTGTTCATTGGTAACCATGTTTATACTCTGGAAAGGATATATTTTTTTTTATTTATGTAGTACATTTTAGACAGTAGAATTTTAACCTAAGTGCTTTCCAGTCAAGGTAAATACATTGACAAAAAAATAACATGACAAGGCAAAAGAGTTAACAGGACTAAAACATATAAAATAAGTAAAAGTGAAAGGTGAGCACGCAAAACCTAAAATAACAGTACTTTTAATGAAGGACTTACCCTGTCTAAAGTAGCATTTAGGCTACTGTCAGTAAAATCCAGGGAAGGCTGTTTTCAATAGATTACACCCGCCCTGTAGAAATAGAATGGTAACACTTTACTTAAGCTCAGTCTCCATAAAGCATTATAAACCTATCCATAACGAGTTATAAAATATTAATAAATCCTCACAATGATTGACATAGGTCTATCTAACTATTTATACATAGTAATGATTGCAACCCAAATTAGCTTTCCTTTTCACCGTATTTATTATTGATTTATTTGTTTAGGGAGGGTTGCTAGCCATCTGACATCTGCCAATATAGCGGGACACAACGCCCCCCCCCCCCTATTTTCTATCCCCCTGGCCTACAGTATCTTTTAGTGGCTCAGTGTTTCATCAATTAAGGCTTACAGTGTGGGTTGATATGAGAATACTTTCTAAATGTAGAATAATTTTACTGCTTCAGTAGAACACCACTCATAGACATTATAATTTCCAAGCTATCATGGCAGTTTACAGATTGCCTGACACAACCGATATTGGCTGATATTAAGTATTGCCAGTATTGAGTACTTAATAGACCTCCATGAAGGTGTTGTTTTTAACTGTGAATAGTGATAGGCTAACAGGGGCAGGTCTTGTAGTTACTCTCAGTAATATGGAAAGCACAGTGTGAACAATCTCTCTGGGATATCTGTTTTCCTCAAAAACATTGAATATTTACATTCCAAAACAGACTCTGAAGTGCCATTGGGATATTTGACCACAGTGATCCTGACAAAACGTTGAGGGTGAGAGACGGATTTACTAGCCAATCAAATGTTGTTGGTCATTTTTATATTCAGTTCAAAACGGGGATATACACCAAACAAAAATTTAAATGCAAAATGATCAATGTTTTGATCCCATGTTTCATGTACTGAAAGAAAATATTTTTTCATGCTCACAAAAAGCTTTCAAATTCTGTGTACAAATTCATAACCTGTGTATATGCACACTTTTCCATATAATCTGTAATTCAGTTAAATGTTTGAGATCCATATCAAGTAATATGTAGTATAATTGGTCGGGATAGTTTTTTTCTAGATCTTCTAGCACTATATTTTGCTCAAAAATGTAACTTGCTGTATTGCATCAATGGCAGTTATTAAGCAGAGGTCAGTCATAATAATGAGGATTTTATATGGTTAATATTATGTACAGAACATTCCAAGAAGGTGTCAGCTTAAGCTGATCTGATTTGACCACAGATGAACTGACTCAAGTTTCAAGGAAGAAATCTGACTCTATATTCAATTGCGCAACCAGTCTAATGTGACCATCTGGATTAATCCCTGTGATATTTCCAAAGGAGGCCAGTGACCTACCCAACTGCCGTGGAGGATTCCTGTGAAATGTACCCTGGCGGAGATCACTTGACAAATGCCAAGGCACATCTCAAGTCAAGAAGATGTCAAGCCGTAGACAAGTTTCCACCGCCAGTGAAACACAAGACCGACATGTTTCATGGCCATGTTTGAGTGTGAGATCCCCCAACCGCAGGGGCCTGCCCGTGGCACTGGGTGGCGTGTGCTGCTGAAATAGACAACTCGAGATTTACAGCACCTCCAATCCAACTCCAATAAACTTGTCAGCTGAGTATCGACTCATCAGTTAAACCAGAGGAGTATGTAACAGGAGCAGGTCTGACTGTGTTATCATGCACGACAAGGGTTTAAGTTGACTATTTTCAAACGTGACAAAGGTTAAGGTTTGCCTCTACTGTGCGGAAAATGTGGACATGACATGCCAGCTGATCAAAACAAATGCTCCTCAACATATCTGAAAGGCTTTAAAAAACAGTAGTCATTAATGTGCAGCACGTGCTGCTGTTTGCTGTTTACACTAAATAACATAACACAGCAACCTGTACTAAATAAATACAAGCTTTGAAAACAGGATTCAAATGTTTGAGACAATTAAACAAGGAAATGCTCAGGAGTATTCAGAAAAAGTGTCTTTCTAGCAGGATTTTATATTTTATATAAGACATGAGATTCTTGACAACTAAAACAGACTAGAAAAATGCTTAAATAATTAATTGAATGCATGGCAGTTGAGCTTATTTTACTGAGAACTGCTGTGTGCACTACAATTTCTCCAAGGTATTGCTGTAATCCCTTGACTCTGTCAATGCCCACCACTAGGGTGCACTGTTCAGCCTTTTTGGTCTTTTGAGGTCAGTGGGTAACAACTGTCAGAGCGCATAAGAGTCTCACTAAAATAGTCTCTCCAAACTGATATTCTGCTGAGTGCTCCAGCTATACAAACTTCCCAACATCTGACAGTAAAACAAGATTCAGGGACAAAAAAAACGTATGGAAACATTGTGATTCAATAAACCTAAAGGGCAAGCCAACAGAAACAGGGTGTGTGTTCCTTCCGCCTTCTGTTCCCACCATGTTTAGAGGACATGAGACGAGTTCTCAAAGGGCTACAGGCATAATAGAAATTTTAACATCCATTATGAACCTCCCACCATTCACGTGATCTACATCTTACCCAAAGTGCATAAACAGTTTACTAAGACTCCCCCTGGACGTCCAATAGTGTCTAGCAACAATTAATTGACTGAGCCTCTCTCCAAATACATTGATCACCATATCAGACCACTGGTGACGGATCTTCCCTCGTACATCAGAGACACAGGAGACCTCATCAGTCATCTCTGGCAACTCTCTGTGACAGGCAATGACATATTGTTGGCAACCATGGATGTGGTGTCTCTATACACCAATATTCCACACCAAAGTGGCCTGAGAAACGTAGCCATCAGTCTCCTCCTACACAGTTAATTGTGGACATGGCAGATATAGTTTTAAGCAAAGCTTATTTTCTATTTGGAAGTGACTTTTATCTACAAAACATGGGAGTGGCTATGGGTGCTGCCTTCGCCCCTGATTTTGCTAATCTTTTTCTAGGTATGTTAGAGGAAAGCTACATATACTCTAATAACCCTTTTGCTAACCATATTCTGTTATAAGCGGTACATTGATGATTGTCTTCTGGTATGGCGGGGCCCTGAACAGCTAGATTTAATAGACCTCCACTCCTGTTTTTTCTACTGTACATTAATTGTCTACATGAAACCATCAAGTTCAGCATGGAATGTGATCCTTTCAAGGTCAGGTTTTTAGATACCTGGGTCATACATGAAAATTATGCCATTCACACATCTCTTTATGTCAAACCCACTGATAAAAACAACATCTTGCATGCCTCCAGCTTCCATCCCACCTCTTTGAAACAGGGACTTCCGTACAGCCAATTCCTGAGAGTGACGAGAATCTGCAGTGATGACCAAGACTTCCGGATTGAGACAGACAAAATGTACAGATAATTCCTCGCAAGAGGCTACAGCAAGGACACACTGGACCGGGCCCTGTACAAGTTAAATTCGGCCCCGAGTGACACCCAAAATAATAAGAAAAAGAAAAAGGACCATTATGTGATCTGCTACACACCTCTGAGCAACCTGATTGAAAATATAATTAGGAAACATTGGGATGTCCTCCAGATCAAGCATGTTCAATCCTTTTTAGAGATCCGCCACACTTTGCACACTCCAGGGCCAGAAATATAAGAGACATCTTGGTGCATGCGGACACGTTTGACCGTTCCAAGACACCACGGGAATGACTAGATGATGCAAAAGGCTTTTTCCCCTGCCGGAATTGCACATCGTGCACCACTACAAGTATGAAGAGAACCCGTAAATTCAAATGCTCCAAGTCGGGTAAAGAATACACTATCAACAAATTCATAACTTGCAGCTCTGTGAATGTCATTTATTTACTAACATATCCTTGTGGATTACAATACATTGGCAAGACCAACAGGCAACTGAGAATCCGAATCAACAAGCACAGGAGTGCCATCCACAGGATGGACATCAAATCACCAGTGGCCAGACACTTCTCCATGGCTGAGCACAAGATTAGTGACTTGGAGGTAGTGGCAATTGAACGTATATCACCCAGCCGCAGAAACCGTGAGGTGGAAAGTAAATTATTACAATGTGAAGCGCGCTGGACCTTCTACATGGGCACATTGTCTCCTGGAGGACTCAACGAAGACTTTGACCTGACTTGTTTTCTGTAACCTTGGACATTCCTGTGTGACCTATATCAATGTTTCTCAACTGCCACATGCACTTGCAATGAAATGTAGTATGATACGGATGTGTGATGAAATGTTTGGGTCTGTGCTAGACGATTTAACATGCAGCTGATCTCTGGTGCTTGTTAATTGATTGCCAATTAACTGTTTGCGTAAATGCATTGCGATTGGTCTATTTGAATCCTGCTAATGAGGGCCTGTCCTATATATGCTGTGAACTTTTATTGCTTGTAATTTGCACTGAGGATGGGGTCACCCGAAACGTTTGCACTTGCACTTTAGTTTTCTTGTCTGGTGAAGCCAATAAACCACTTTTGGATGAAAGACTCGGTTTTTAAGGTACTTTTTTGAGAGCGATCTCCGTTTATTGATTTTAGTCAACATCCATTATGAAGACAAGTTGCAAGTACTACAGTCATGTAGTACACAACATTTTAATATAAATGTGCATGTACATTTTGACAATGCCAAGACTGAAAGAAAGCAATTCATCTTCTTTTTCTGTTGTAGTACTTGATACTGCTGCAGCATTAAATTTAACTGAAAGTCCACTAGCAATATGTGGAGTCAAGTGGAAATGGCCACATTTTGCATTTGAGGCAGCTACGTAGGCTCATGGTATTATTTTTGTTCAAGATGGCTGACCTAGATGATTTGACAGTAGTGGAGAACCGTAGAAAGCATCTGTGTTTTGTTCTTCAAAACAATTCTACCCCCAGCTTTTCAAAGATAACAATTCTAGCTGATATAAACTACAGTTAATTCACGCACAATAGCCATATGTAGCTAACGTAGCCATATGCCACTTTTCCACTGGAGGATACTGAAGGCCTCTTCTGGGTGGCTTGAACATTTGTGCACATTTCCACCACTGCCGGTCCTTGTTGAGGGCTGTTTTCTGGGGGGAAATGTTGTGCCCACTCCAAAGAAGCTACTTCTGTGTGGTCCTGAAACTTCTGGGTGGGGCTTGCAGTGATAGCTGACGTTACCCTATCAGTAACTGTTCCAATCACCTAAAACTTCCTTGCTTGGCGTAACCACGAGACACGATTCTCTTTAGTTTTGAGGGTTTAGTCTCAAATGTCCTTGCAGTGAAACTGGGCTCATTAGATCTAAAGTATCTCTGCCAAGTAGCACTGATCCAGTGGGTCAGCCAAACCCATTAAACCCAGTGAAGTTTTGAGAAATAACTGTGTGCATTCAATAACAATGAATCCGTATGTGGCATCAGTGCTAATTGCTTAGAATTTTAACTGCCTAACTGCCTGTAACCAATTACAAGCTCAATGAAGCTCTAAATGAAGGAGTGGACTTTCAGGATGTCAGTCAAACACGAGTGCTGGTGATTGTCCAGGCAGAGAAGGCAGCGGGAGGAGAAGGAGGCATAGTGAGGTTTTTGCATGGATCTCTGCATAATGCTACTGACACTTTGTTATAATGTTATAAGGGATCGAGAGCAGGATTTCTTCTGTTCTTTTCACACCTCAAGTTTGCAGAATATTGGGGGGTGAACTTCAATTTTATCATACCATTTAAATATAGTGCAAGACAGGTGTTATTCATTGGCTTCCACATTTCATCAGAGATTATGATAAAGGTGCTAATATAAATTCCTCAGAAAAGTGTACTGTAATTCAATCACTTAACTGACTGGCAGAACTTCATGTCTTCAAGTGAGTGTTGCCAACAAATGTGTCCACTATTCATTTGTGTCACCCAAATTTAGCTTAGTGGTGCCAGCCAACCTTATAGTTAACAGTATTAGTCTCTTGCCTGTGGGCTGACTCAGCCAAGGAACTCTAATTGATTTAGGGCGCATTTTCCCAGCAGAGTATTTTTAAAGTTACGCATCCAATACAAGTTACATACAGTATATGCACAATGAGACATTTTTCCAACCCAGTTATAAGTCATCATTCTCGACTAAGATGTATCAAATACAATCATAACAGCTCTCACATTTCAACTACGTTCTTGAATGTATTACCTCATCCAGATTGGTAATAACAATTAGGACAAGTTAATTTATATGATTCATTTAGCTTTGGGTGCTCTGCAGTTTTCGTTCTTTCTTTCTATGCTCATCAAAATTGCTGTTATCTTCTTACTAACTTGCTCTGAATTTCCACAGACAGTAAGCACTTTACAGAAAAAGTTGAATGGCGTTAGAAACTCTACACCAACAAATGTTCCTGTTGTTGTCACGTCTCAAATTAGACTCACAGATTTGCATTTCCATATTGGAAACTGTTAATATCCTGGAAATGGCGAAAGGCCTTAACTGAAAGTTGGCCGACGGACTTGCACTGTGAGGAAAATAAAAATGTATTTGTTTAGTATTTCACAAACCTTTCATATGTATATCTAAATGTATATGCTCTTAATTTTCAATATTTATGTATTACTTTTAAACCTTTATATTTACATACTGAAATATATATTTGAATTTGTCATTCCAACAGTTTAGTTATGGCAACCGCAGTGTTATGCTGTGGAGCTCTGCCCTACTGAATAAGATATCTGCCTATGTCTGCAGTAGCAATGCAGGCAGTGGTAGTAAAATATACTATAATGAAAATATATGGCTTGTTATCTAATGATGACAGGAGTTGGGAATACAGCAGTGTAGAGGTGGTCTTCCAAATGCCAAGCACGCAGACATAAATAACCAGCCCAGGATGAAAGGAAATCTTGAGGCGCTTAAGGCCTAAAGAGGTCCACGGCCGCTGTATTGACCTTTTAGTGTCGACACAAGGTATGATAACAATTTAAAATGACAGCCTATTGAAATGTTTTTCATCCTAAAATATTAATAAAAAATGTGATCACCATTTGAACTGGCTGAGGGATTCCTTCACTCATATTCATGCAATACATGACAAGTCACCTATTATCTAATTTGATTCTAATCTTTGTTTATCTGTTATCAAAATTGTGTAGATTTTTCCTCTCTCTCCAGCTGGTCATGCTTAGAGAGCGAGCATATTTTTGGGCCCCTTTCAAGTCTGCCAAAACCCATTAAAACTATTTTCAGCCTGCTCAGTTCTGGCAGCTGGCGGAGACATAAAACCATGAATGAAAATCCATTCATGAATGAGTCTGAAATGTATCGTTCTCTTAAGCCAAGTTGGAAGCTTGATCATTGACTGCCTCCACATCAATCATAAGGCCAATTACTTCAACCTGGAATCTCTCTGGCCCTCTTCAAGTAAGAGTCTGAGGTCCCAGTCTAAATTTGTTCCTCAGTCCCTGGCAGAGAAAGGTTGTTTCCTTGGCAGTTAAAGTACACAACTGTTTCCTCAAAATCAACTCATATTTTCATACCAAGGCATCAGATCACACTGTAACTCATTAGGCCCAGACCACGCCATGCTATCTGAACACTTACCATCGGGTGGCTGCCCAGTATGCAAGCTGGCATCAGGCACTTCTTGTTTGGCTCTTCACTGAGCTTGAACTTGGCATACTTCGCCTTGTCCTTGCCTCCTTCTCTGTCTCAGACTGCACCCTGAGGAAGCCACAGTTGGTTCACAGACTTCAGTTTCTCTGAGACTTTCTCTCTTATGACCAACAGCTGAGGTCTTAGAGAGAAAGAGCTTATCCACTTGTCCTCATCAAACAATCTTAAGAAAAAGCTATAAAATTGGGAAGCTAATGGACTAATAGGTTAGGAGTTGTTTGCCAGCCAGCCTTTCTTCATTTAAAAGACTGTGGAATTACGACAATATGAAAAATTATACAGTTCATACAAGAATTTATAAGTATTTTTAATGTAAAATTGCTGTTTTATCAGACACAGCTAATTAGTGAAAACCTAACATACTTTCCTTGCAAATTGCTAGTTAGCTTGCGATGATGTGATGTGTTGCGGCATTGTATTTGCTGAAATCATGCTACCAAAGCTATTCTTACATTTCAACTGATTTTCTGACCTGGAGCACCTGGGTGGCTAATGGGAATGACAGATGTGCTTATATCTGTTTCACATTTCCATATACTATCTATATAAAGTTGATGATAAAAACTAGCAATCTAAAAAAAAAACATACCAAACCATACCTGTTAAGGGAACATTAAACCTTGATGAAATAAAGCCTCAAGAACGTGTTTACAGATAGCTTTAACTAACACATGTCTAACACAAGTGTGGTTATGTGAATCGAATTTAGAGAAGTCTTTTTCTGGTGAGGTAACATTTCAAGTCCCCATGCCTAAACTAATGAGGTTAATAGGCTAACAACTGGTACAAATACCAGATAGTAATACACACTACATGGACACGAAAGAAGAGTCTATTTTAAATGCCCATGGCCATGACCATGTTATGGCTCCCTTTGATTTAGGGTTCCCATATTGTTCACTCAGACTACTGCTCTGTCCACTCTCCTTTCCTTTCTCTCTCTCACTCTGTACAGCCTATATGTATAAAACAATAAGAAAGGCATAATGTGCCTCTTATACATTTTCTTACTCTAGTACAATACACAGTATAAAAAAAGTACACATTTGGAAAAGAAATACGTTTCACAGCACAGTATAACAGTGCATGTACTGTACCATAAGTGAAAACCAGCATCAGCGTGAAAGGAAAAAATCAGTTTGCTCCATTTGGTTTTGACAAATCTACAGATATTTTGCATTTCAGTCCCCCTGACTACCTGCTATTTGCCACTTACTTCAGGATGTTCTGTTGGTGTTTGATCAGACGCGTCTCATAGTAATTAAGACAGAATGAGAATGAAAGATCAGCATGTATTTAACCAGTGAACGATATCCAATTCTGTGATTGTATTTCATGCTAGATGTCCTCCTGCAAAGGCCTTTGACATTTAGAGCACCCTTTATGCAGGTTTGACATAAGCATCCTATTTCACAGTTTGTGATGTCTTTGTCAGAAACTATTGGGATGTTTGTCCAAGCATAATTTAAAAAAGATTGAGGTGACTCTCAAAATGCGTACCTAGATTTCCTATGTCTGTGTGCACACATTTGAGATTTGTCAGACATATCATATGTCTGTGTACACGCATTTGAGATTTTTCAGGCTTTCAGCCACATTCTTAATACCCTTTAGCCAAAGCCTGATTTAGGGTTGTTGAACGTGACCTAATTTAAATGGTCAACTTACGTTATTTCATTCTTGCAAGGAGCTCTAGAAGACTGTTATGAAATGGCCAGGGGGGAGGCCTTACCACTTGTAGTGTAAGTATTACTGGTAACATCTCTTGCTTCCTGACTTTGTTCAGCCCCAGCTTAAGAGAAACAGGTGGCTTGAGGGTGGCCATTCTTTCTAATTTGTTAGACATGTGGGGGATCCCAGGGGTCATTTGGGCAGTACTGCAGCTGCCCACGTCAGTCATTCACAGATGAACTCAACTGTTTAAAGGCTATCTTTGAGGCCACTCTCCTTTATGTGATGCCATCAAAATTGTGCTACATCATGTTTCAAACTTCGATCACAATATAAGTTGCAGATCTGGGTGTCTTGTTTGAACATAGTAAATATACCAAATCTATGTTCAACATTGAATGAAGCAGTAGATGACTGGCATGCATTATTATTATGCATTGTGATTAGACAAGTATAACATTAAGTAGTTTATAAAATTCATAAAATGCCATTGGTTTAGATTTAGTGTCTACACGTAGCAATACCATTGTTTTTTTTTTAAATAACTTAAACAAACTATGACATTCAAAGATTTTAGTAGTGTTAATGATATATGACCTCATGAACGTAATACAATCTTAAGAGTTAGGTGTGAGGTGAGAATGCTGTCAGCATCATTTGGCTTTGTTTGAGCTAAGCCATTTAAAATAAGTATGTTGAGCAGAAGCCATTAATGAACATGTGCCATTAACATAGACTCGAGTGGCATGATGACATGATTTATCCCAGACTTTGACACGGGTCATTAAAACATCCCTGGGGCATGTTTTAAAAGTCAACACTTCAACCTGGGAAACAATAGGAAGGTCACCATACTTAAAATGTCTGAAGGTTGTAAAACCCCACTGGGGATAGGAAGTGTAAAACATAATTGATATTTCTTGTAATTCCTGCAATTAAACTCTTAAATAGTTGAAGGCGCAGACTCGGAGGTCACATAGCTCATTGGGCTGTTAGACTGCTAGCAATGTAAAGAGAAGAGTCCAAACAATGTGAAACTGTCTAAACAAATTACACATTGATGGAGCTGTAAAGGTGCCAGGTCACCTAGCCCTGGAATGATGTCGTGCTTTTACGAACTCTTCTTTCGCCAACTCTTAATACTTGTTTTGTGTGTTAGTGAGTGTGTGTGTGCGTACGTGTATCAATGTCTCTGTGTGTGTGTGTTTGTGTTTCCGTGCATGCCTTTCTTCCTCATTAGTCTTTCAATGGAGTACTTAGAAAGCTGACATATATTTATCATTATCCCCCTGTATTTCTATTAACAGGCAACTATAGCTTTCAATTGTGACACATTTAAGACAAGTCAAAACATTTTAAAACATATTAACAGAACATGCTGAACAGAGCACTGAAAATGTGAACCACACAAAAACAGAGGAAAGCTGATTGTGAGAGAGTGTACATGTGTTAATTATTCTTATGAGTGTGACTTAAAAGGAAGAACTATGAAAGGCAGTTGTAGTTACATTAGTTGTCAGTAGTGTATTTTGTTCCAATATGACAAAAGCTTTTAACCACCATTGAAAATCATGATCACTAAATGTTTGGAACTAAGAGCACTTATATGCCAAAAAATGCCTGTTTCACCTATTCTTCATTGTTGTTAGTTAAAGTGATCTCTCCAAATGTAAAACAAAAAGTCTGATATGCACACCAACACACAATATAAGCCAAAGACATCCCAGCACCAGTCAACGCATACTATAATAGTTGGTATTTGTACATTTAGATATACATTATCCCAAGAAGAGCATACTGGTTTAATGTATGTTTTCCGGACTTTTGTCAAACCACATTTAACTATTACACTCTTCATTAAATTATGTAAAAACAACTATTTTGATGAATAAATTAAATTGGCTTGAAATTGAAATATGGAACCCCCAAAATCTTTGACATGTGGGAAAGGCATGATGTGTGTGTGTGTTTATGTGTCTATTCACTTAGTGACGCCCTGAAATAGCATCGCATGTGGGTCTCCTGTGAATGTTTAAGGTATCCTTTAACGCGTCAAAACCATATAGGTGCCCTGCCTTAATTGGATTCTGCTTAGTGCTTAGTCTGCAGACTCAGATTAATATAAAGCCCTGATAAAACAGGGAGGACCAAGAACAGATCAGAGGAGTGCCCCCACAACGTAAGTTGTCTTCCTCGCTGGTCACCAGGTTGGATGGACTGGACCTTCTTGCATGGCTCAGACTGCTGTTAGGTTCTCAGCCATGACAGACAGTGGTCACTATGAAATATTCTTTTACATTTAAATTTGCGTGAATCTGAGTAAATGATCAAATAGTGTCATCCAAACTGGCTAAGAGAAATGATGTATAGACGTGTCCAGTAATGATCTAATTCTTTTTCTTAAAATGACTTCACTCAAATCACAGCTATTCACAATATTTAACTGTCTTTTTTTTCCTCAGGGGAGCTAACAATTCATCTGATCTTGGGGAGACAAGGTAAGATTCCTCACAGGATCTATATATATATCAGTATATAGGTATCTCTCTCTCTCTCTCTCTCTCTCTATATATATATATAATATTTAAGCCAATTTAATTTCTCTCTCTCTCTCTCTATATATATATATATATATATATATAGAGAGAGAGAGAGAGAGAGAGAGAAATTAAATTGGCTTAAATTGGCTTAAATGTCCTCTACAGGAGAAAATTAAATATGGAAACCCCAAAATCTTTGATATGTGGGAAAGGCATGATGTGTGTTTATGTGGCTATTCACTTAGTGACGCCCTGAAATAGCATCACTTGAGTGTTGAGTGCTCATTCAGATAAGTGATAGGAGAGTGTATTCCCCCCCTCTTAGTATGATGGCTGATGAGAGGAGGAGAAAGGCTGTATGAACCTCAGTGGGTTGGCAGGGGCAGGTTATATGATGCCACCAGTATAACTAATGTTGTAGGAGCTTGCATGCATGCATTATTACTGTGCATTGTGATTAGACAAGTATAACATTAAGTAGTTTATAAAATTCATAAAATGCCATTGGTTTAGATTTAGTGTCTACACATAGCAGATCCATTGTACACCACCACAACTAATGTTGTAAGAGCTTGCATGCATGCATTACTATTATGCATTGTGATTAGACTAGTTTAATGTCTTAACTCCTGATTGCTCTTTTGTGATGCTTTTTATGATGTTAAGCTATAGTACTGCTGTTTTTTTTATGTTGTTGTGTATCTATTTTATTCCCAACTGTTATGTATGGCATGTAGTGACACATTCCCTGTGATCATCACTTACATATCGATTTACATATCATTTAGATGAGACTCTCTATACCCTACTCTCGGTCACACTTTATTTGGATGGTCCCCTATAGACTATCTACAGATGCTCATATTATCAACAAACTGGCTGTTGAAACTCCGTTAACTACAATTTCTGGTTAAGGTTAGGGTTAGGGGTTGGGTTTGGTTAAGGTAATGTTCAGTGAACAATTGGAAACAATCCTCTGTAAAGTGTCTGTAGGCAGACTATCTGGTGTTACCCTGTTTGGTGATTGCCACCTCACAAACATGTGTATGGACAAAGGGTGGCGCACTCAAGAGTATATTTTTCAGTGCAGCATACACATCCTAAATCCTCACCAAATGCAAACATCCTCACCCAAGTCTGCTTATAGCCAAGTAGCACACAAAGCAACTATTTCAGTAAGTATATGAAAACGTGAAAGCAATTTTTAGAGCAATCATCATGTGGTTTGTTTATTGAATGGTGGTTGAAGAGGTTGCATAGCAAGTCGATTTAGTTTCTGTGGCTGAAGTGGGAGTCATTTTTTTTAAGCCTATTTGTTTGTATTTTAATATGCTTGTAATCCATATAGACACCTGTAACCATGGACGCGGACATGGCCACTTATGGCGCTGCTGCCATTTACCTCCGTAAGCCTGAGAAAGAGCGACTTGAGGCCCAAACCAAGCCCTTTGATGCAAAGTCAGCTTGTTATGTACCTGACAAGGAGGAGTTGTACCTGAAGGCTACAATCAAGAAGAAAGATGGGGCCAATGTCACCGTTGAACTGCTTGAATCCAAGGAGGTATGTTAGCAAGGCTCTTAGTTAAGAAAATGATTGACTATTTCCATTAAATAGAAAGTTTCTTCACTGTATCTCTCTATATTGTCCATTTGTTTTAGGAAAGAGTCGTTAAGGATGAGGATGTCCACCCCATGAATCCTCCCAAGTTTGACAAGATTGAGGACATGGCCATGATGACCCACCTCAATGAAGCCTCTGTCCTGTATAACCTCAAAGAGCGTTACGCAGCATGGATGATCTACGTAAGCTTTATGCTTTCTCACAGATGAAAAACTATGTTAAAAATAAAACAGCTGTAAAACCAATCCCCTTTATTTCCTCATTCTAGACCTACTCTGGACTTTTCTGTGCCACTGTGAACCCCTACAAGTGGCTCCCTGTGTATGACCAAGAAGTGGTGGAGGCCTACAGAGGCAAAAAGCGTATGGAGGCCCCACCCCACATTTTCTCTGTCTCTGACAATGCTTATCAGTTCATGCTCCAAGGTAAGCATTCAATTTAAAAGCCACTAAATAATAAGATTTAATTACATATTTGTTCAAAAACTAATTAAAAAAAGTTATTTATCTAAAATTGCATTTGTCCCGCAGACAGGGAGAACCAGTCTGTTCTGATTACGTAAGTGTCGATGCATGACTTAAAACTTTGCATTATCTTCTATGTTACCTTGTGGCACACACAATTCTTATCTGAAAAATTTCAATATCTTATGTTTAATCTAGCGGAGAATCTGGTGCTGGCAAGACTGTGAACACCAAACGTGTCATCCAGTACTTTGCAACAATTGCAGTCAGTGGTGGAAAAAAGGAGGCAGCGCCTGGAAAGATGCAGGTCAGACCCCTTACACATTTATGTGCTAATTAAAGCAACACAAACATTCTCTTCATAACAATATATTCCTTGAATGTTTCTTCCACTTGCAGGGCTCTCTTGAAGACCAGATCATTGCTGCCAACCCACTGTTGGAGGCTTATGGTAATGCCAAGACTGTGAGGAATGACAACTCTTCCCGTTTTGTAAGTTAACTTCTTATTTAAACTCTGGCCTCAGTTCTGTGGTTATTAATAAGATAAAATTACTTAGGATATAATTTTGTCCTAAAACAGGGAAAATTCATCAGAATTCACTTTGCCGCAACTGGAAAACTGGCTAAAGCTGATATTGAGACTTGTAAGTATAATTATCCTGTATATATAAAACATTTAAATTATTGCTGCCTTAATTTTTTCAAGTTAAAATATATTCTTCCCCACCTAAATAGACCTGCTGGAAAAGTCTAGAGTGACATTCCAGCTTCCTGATGAGAGAGGCTACCACATCTTCTTCCAGATGATGACTAACCACAAGCCTGAGATTATTGGTAGGGTTATTATTTTCAACCAACAATCAAAAAACATGTAATTATTAATTTGCAACAACAAATTATTGTTTTCCCCCTCTACAGAAATGTGCCTCATCACAAGCAACCCCTATGACTTTCCCATGTGCAGTCAGGGTCAGATCGCTGTGGCCAGCATTAATGACAAAGAAGAGTTGGACGCCACAGATGTGAGATATCCATGAGTTTTTTTTCTGGACAATGAATACAATGAGAATGACATTCTTAAAAACACTAATGATTAACAATAATGATGCGCTTAATTTGCATTTATGCATGTAATGGCAGGAAGCCATTGACATCCTGGGTTTCACTGCAGAGGAGAAAGTCACCATTTGGAAATTGACTGGTGCTGTGCTCCATCATGGCAACATGAAATTCAAGCAGAAGCAGCGTGAGGAGCAGGCTGAGCCTGATGGCACTGAGGGTAGGTTTAAAAACTCTACTGAACTTGGGTCAGTTCTAGTAATAACTACAAGGTAATCTTATTTATTGAAGTCATTTCATTAAAAGATAGATCAGCATGTATATTAACTTCAAGTTGTACTTTTCCTCTGATTATAGTTATTAATATATTATATTTATTACTTTATAATACTTTATAATTACTTTATATTTAAAGCACTTTGAGCTGCATTAAAGCACTTTGAGCTGCATTCTTTTGCATGAAAGGTGCTATATAAATAAAGTTTTATTATTATTATTATAATTATTACCTACAACAGAAGCCTGTAAATATATCTATAATGTCATTCATTAGATATTTTTTAGTGGCCTCTCAATTTAGGTTAAGAATGACTTTCCTGGGTAAAATATTGATATAAATAACACTCTTAAACGCTTTGTTGTTTTAAGATGCTGACAAAGTCGCTTACCTCCTGGGCCTGAACTCTGCTGATATGCTGAAGGGTCTGTGTAACCCAAGGGTGAAAGTCGGAACTGAGTTTGTCACCAAGAGTCAGACTGTGCCACAGGTATCTCACATACAAGGTTGACTAAAGACCACAAGGATTTTTACATTGTTTGACAAGAATATTACTGCTGGTATTTTCTTTCTTAGGGTTCACACCCGTTATCATTGACAACATTTCAAAACTTTTCAAGGACCTTTAATGAAATCTCCATGAATCTTCACAAGCTAATAAATGAACAGAATGATATACTTTACAGCACAAATTGGGCCTAAACTCTGAAAGAAAAGTAAATAACAACCTTTTCCATTACTTTTCTATTAGACAGGCTATGTCAATCCAAGTAGAGACTGCATCAGGCACAACAAAACCATTATCCATGGAAGAGTACAATACCATAATTCATTTTATACATACAACAAAATAATTATTTCTTGACTTTTCCAGAACTTTCAGTGACTTAACTGAATTCCATGACTTTCCTAAGCCTGGAAAATGGGATTTTAAACTCCTTAACTTTTCCAGTATTTCCATGACAGATGAAACCCTGCTTTCTCCTATCATAGTAAGTAAGTAGTAATTTTTACATATTGTTTTAGGTCAACAACTCAGTGGCAGCCTTGTGCAAGTCTATCTATGAGAGGATGTTCTTGTGGATGGTCGTTCGTATCAACCAGATGCTGGACACCAAGCAGTCAAGAGAGTTCTACATTGGTGTGCTGGACATTGCTGGATTTGAAATTTTCGATGTGAGGACAAAATTATAAGATTGTTAACAAACATTATTTATTTCTAGTGACTTAAGAGGGCCACTCTGATATACTGTTTAATATGTATTCAACACAGTACAACAGCATGGAGCAGCTGTGTATCAACTTTACCAATGAAAAACTGCAACAGTTCTTCAACCACACCATGTTTGTCCTGGAGCAAGAGGAGTACAAGAAAGAGGGCATTGTTTGGGCGTTCATTGACTTCGGCATGGATTTGGCCGCCTGCATTGAGCTGATTGAGAAGGTCAGTTTCAATCAATCCAACTAGCACAGTGTTAGATTTGTATAGTTTCATGATGTCCGCTTTTATAACTAAAAGTAGAAAAAAACGCACTCTCAAGCTTGTCTCATTGCTAATTTATTTTGACCAGTTTATCCACAGACGCGTTTCGGCCTGAGCCATAGTCAGTGTCTGTGGATAAACTGTTCAAAATAAATAAGCAATGAGACAAGCTTGAGAGTGCGTTTTTTTAAGTTAACAGTCTTTTTCACTCGCACCCAAAATCGCCTTTATTTTGGAAGTAGAGCGCGCCTATCCTTACAAACGCTTTTATAACTAAGCAATCTTATTTTTCAACAGCCCATGGGTATCTTTGCCATCCTTGAAGAGGAGTGCATTGTCCCCAAGGCCTCTGACACCACTTTCAAGGACAAGCTGTATGCCCAGCATCTTGGAAAGAACCAAGCCTTTGAGAAGCCCAAGCCTGCCAAAGGCAAAGCTGAAGCTCACTTCTCCCTGGTGCACTATGCCGGCACTGTGGACTACAATGTTACTGGATGGTTGGACAAGAACAAGGATCCACTGAACGATTCTGTTTTGCAGCTGTACCAGAAGTCGTCAGTCAAACTTTTGCCTGTCCTGTACCCAGCTGTTGTTGAGGGTAATAACCTGTTCAAGTCAAAAAGCTTATACACAAATAGTAATTATATTAGATTCTATGTATATAACTCAATTATCCGATTCATTATTTGTATGTCAACAGAGACTGGTGGTGCTAAGAAGGGTGGTAAGAAGAAGGGTGGTGCCATGCAGACTGTGTCCTCACAGTTCAGGGTATGTGTTTTAATATCAAGAAGAAAATGATCGATCAATAATTGTACCAGCACAATTAACTGTATGATTAAAATTGTATACATTCTTGCCTCAACAGGAGAACTTGGGTAAACTGATGACCAACCTGAGGGCCACCCATCCTCACTTTGTGCGTTGTCTGATTCCAAATGAAATTAAGAAACCAGGTAAAGGGCTTTTAGTAAATTATGTCCATTATTCAACACCTTGTATTTCCTTGAAAATTTTAAATCTCTGTATTTTCACAGGTTATATGCAGAACTTCCTGGTCATCCACCAGCTCAGGTGTAATGGTGTACTGGAGGGCATCAGAATCTGTAGAAAGGGTTTCCCAAGCAGAATCATGTATGCTGACTTCAAGCAGAGGTGAATAAAGAAAGCAAATAAAGTATTACAAATATTCAATACTGGATTAAGACAAGGAAAAATAATATATGTTTTTATTATGCCAGATACAAAGTGCTGAATGCCGGTGTTATCCCTGAAGGTCAGTTCATTGATAACAAGAAGGCTTCTGAGAAGCTCTTAGGATCCATCGATGTTGATCACACCCAGTATAAGTTTGGACACACTAAGGTAAAGAATTCTCAGATGGATTTGACATCATCAGAGATTAAAATTAAATGAAACACATGTAACAAGAGAAACATTCATGATGACCCTCCATGACCCCAAAGAGAGCATATGTAAATACATCATCATGTACTCTCTCAGGTGTTCTTCAAAGCTGGTCTGCTGGGTACCCTTGAGGAGCTGCGAGATGAGAAACTGGCTTCCCTGGTCACAGGAACTCAGGCTCTCTGCCGTGGTTATCTCATGAGGAGAGAGTTTGTGAAGATGACGAAAACGAGGTACATTTAATTTAGTGAAATAAAATTGTAAGATACTGAATAAGCTGTAGCGGCTTAAACTGACACAGCTTAGTCAGTGTAGGCCGCATGTTTAGTCAGTAACTATGTAACTATGCATGGCAGGAATTGAACCTAGGATAACAGCTTGGAAGACAGCAATACTAACTGCTGGAACACCAGTACACTTACTATAGCACATCACACCATTAAGCCACTATTGACACAGATCCGTAGCAATAATGTAAATCTTATTGCTTATCGCCAAATGGTTTATTTGTCAAAAAATGAATTATTTTGCAGGGATGCTGTCTACACCATCCAGTACAACGTGCGCTCATTCATGAATGTCAAACACTGGCCATGGATGAAGGTTTACTACAAGATCAAGCCTCTGCTTAAGAGTGCTGAAACTGAGAAGGAGCTGGCTAACATGAAGGAGGACTTTGTCAAATGCAAAGAGAATCTGGTAAAGGCTGAGGCCAAGAAGAAGGAACTTGAGGAAAAGATGGTGGCTCTGGTCCAAGAAAGGAATGACCTGCATATGCAAGTGTCATCTGTAAGTGTATCAATGTTAATGATAATATGGGTAATCATCACATCGCTAATTATTGGTGGTGGTACTATTTTACATCATTAGGTATCACATATTCACAAACAAGGTTCTGACTTTGACTTCTTACTCATCGTAGGGATCTGAGACTCTCACAGATGCTGAGGAGAGGTGTGAGGGTCTGATCAAGAGTAAGATCCAGCTTGAGGCCAAACTCAAGGAGACAACCGAGAGACTGGAAGATGAAGAGGAAATCAATGCTGAGCTGACTGCCAAGAAGAGGAAACTGGAGGATGAGTGCTCTGAGCTCAAGAAGGACATTGATGATCTGGAGCTGACCTTGGCCAAAGTGGAGAAGGAGAAACATGCCACTGAGAACAAGGTTTGGACACATTGCAACACAGGTCAAAAATATGCATACAGTGAGTAATTTTGATTTCACTAGATTTTGACATGTCAATTTAAATGTACAGGTTAAAAACCTGACTGAAGAGATGGCTGCTCAAGATGAGTCCATTGGTAAGTTGACAAAAGAGAAGAAAGCCCTCCAAGAGGCCCACCAGCAGACTCTTGATGATCTCCAGGCAGAGGAAGACAAAGTCAATTCTCTGACCAAAGCCAAGACTAAGCTTGAACAACAAGTGGATGATGTGAGTTAGAAATTGATAAAGTATAAAGGAATCACATCTGTATTGCTTCCTCATTACCTCTGGCATTACCTGCTTTGAATTACAAACTTTGAATTCACAGCTTGAGGGTTCCCTGGAGCAAGAAAAGAAGCTCCGCATGGACCTTGAGAGAGCCAAGAGAAAGCTTGAGGGTGACCTGAAACTGTCCCAGGAGAGTGTCATGGATCTGGAGAATGACAAGCAGCAGTCTGATGAGAAGCTGAAGAAGTAATGTTGAATTATATTAGCAACTAATGATTCATGCAAACATGTACTCCTTTTTTAGTCCTTTTTTGTATAAGCAGCCGTTAACAACTATTTTAATTTACAATTAAACAGGAAGGACTTTGAAACAAGCCAGCTCCTTAGCAAGATTGAGGATGAACAATCAATGGGTGCTCAGCTCCAGAAAAAGATCAAGGAGCTTCAGGTTTATTTCACATATTCAGTACCGAATACTGTTTATTATCATCGGCCTGTTCTTTCTTAGTATCACTTATTTCTTTTTAACAACCAATAGGCCCGCATTGAAGAATTGGAAGAAGAGATTGAGGCTGAGCGTGCAGCTCGTGCTAAGGTTGAGAAGCAGAGAGCTGATCTCTCCAGGGAACTTGAGGAGATCAGTGAGAGGCTTGAGGAGGCTGGTGGTGCCACTGCTGCTCAAATTGAGATGAACAAGAAGCGAGAGGCTGAGTTCCAGAAGCTGCGTCGTGACCTTGAAGAGACTACTCTGCAGCATGAAGCAACTGCTGCGGCTCTCCGCAAGAAGCAGGCTGATAGCGTGGCTGAGCTGGGAGAGCAGATTGACAACCTCCAGCGGGTCAAGCAGAAGCTTGAAAAGGAGAAGAGTGAATTCAAGATGGAGATTGATGATCTCTCCAGCAACATGGAGGCAGTTTCTAAAGCTAAGGTTTGTGACATGTATACCTTCGTGTTCTAGCTTACAAACAATATCTTATTGCAAACAATGATGCAAAATGTCTGAATGTACAAACTCTTGTAAACGTCTGGTTGATAACTGTTGTGATGTAAAATGGTAATAATTGCTTTAAACATTTATGACAGGTTGGCAGTATGCGCATATACAATCACATTTTTAATCAGATAGGACAGTGAAGGTTTTGGACAGGAAATGAAATGGAGAGTGGGATTGGGAAATGACCGTGGGCCAGATTCAAACCCATGTCCCCGTGGGCGTTCAAGCCCGTATATGGTCATGGGCCATGGCTGCTGCTTGCGCCACAGTGCCCCCCGTATACAATCACATATTTATCCACTTAATCATGTCATAAAGACAAAACCCATCTTAATACTCAAATTCTCCTCACTTAAACCAGCCCATGCTGCTGAAGCCAGATTAGTCAATGATACATCCTACAATCTATGTCTTGTTCCTTGTATCTATTACACTCACTGTATCCAGAAATTCATCGCGGTAACTACAACCTTAAACACACTTCTTCATTAACAGGGAAATCTGGAGAAGATGTGTCGCACCCTTGAGGACCAGCTCAGTGAGGTGAAGGGCAGGAGTGAGGAGGGTGCTCGCCAGCTCAATGACCTCAGTGTTCAGAGAGCAAGACTCCAGACTGAAAATGGTAAAACTTACAGAATGTCTTGCCATTTAAATTCTCCTTCTTGTTCATGTTATACTGTATGTATTGTATGTCAAGAACATATCTCAACTAGGTGAGCCAAGCCTGGAAATTATTAAAATAGATAGCATATTTCTCTAATCTTTCTATTGTTTTAATCTGTTTATTGCTCAGATATGCTAAAAACTTAATTCTTAAACTCTTCATCAGGTGAACTCGGCCGCCAGCTAGAGGAGAAAGATGCTCTTGTGTCTCAGCTGACCAGAAGCAAACAGGCTTTCACTCAGCAAATTGAGGAGCTGAAGAGGCTGAATGAAGAGGAAGTCAAGGTAATGAATCTGAACATTATACCACACAATTTACCATTAAGCCGAGGAAATTGGGCACGTCTATTTACTAACACAAATTATTTTCCACAAACAGGCCAAGAATGCCCTGGCCCATGCTGTTCAGTCTGCACGCCACGACTGCGACCTTCTGAGGGAGCAGTTTGAGGAGGAGCAGGAGGCAAAGGCTGAGCTGCAGCGTGGCATGTCCAAGGCCAACAGCGAGGTTGCTCAGTGGAGGACCAAGTATGAAACTGATGCCATCCAGCGCACTGAAGAGCTTGAGGAGTCCAAGTATGTACCAAACAGTCAAAGAAACACATAGAATGTTGGTGTGGAATGTAATGTTGTCTACTACATCCTCTGACTCAAATCTATTGCTTTATCAGGAAAAAGCTTGCTCAGCGTCTGCAGGAGGCTGAGGAGCAAATTGAGGCTGTCAACTCCAAGTGTGCCTCTCTGGAGAAGACCAAGCAGAGGCTCCAGGGTGAGGTTGAGGACCTCATGATTGATGTGGAGAGAGCCAATGGTCTGGCTGCCAACCTTGACAAGAAACAGAGGAACTTTGACAAGGTAATATTTTCAAACACAACATTTACAACATTAATGGTTGAATGTGAGGTTCACCTAAAACTGTTTTGAAAGGTCCTGGCAGAATGGAAGCAAAAGTACGAGGAGGGTCAGGCAGAGTTGGAGGGCACCCAGAAAGAGGCTCGCTCTCTCAGCACTGAGATGTTCAAGATGAAGAACTCCTATGAGGAGTCTCTTGACCAACTGGAGACAATGAAAAGGGAGAACAAGAACCTCCAACGTGAGTCAAAATAACCGAATGCAAAAAGAGCCTAATAGTATAACATATTATTGAATTTGAACATAATGTGCTAACTGTACTTCTACAGAGGAGATCTCAGACCTTAGTGAGCAACTTGGTGAGACTGGGAAGAGCATTCATGAGCTGGAGAAGGCCAAGAAGGCTGTTGAGTCTGAGAAGGCAGAAATCCAGAATGCCTTGGAAGAATCTGAGGTAAATAAAACAACAAAAAGTAAGCAAGATATGATTCAGTAATAAAAGGCTGGAAAATGCTTACGTATTTAATCGAAACAGGGAACTCTAGAACATGAAGAATCCAAGATTCTCCGTGTCCAGCTTGAGCTGAACCAGGTCAAGGGTGAGGTTGACAGGAAGCTTGCAGAGAAGGATGAGGAGATGGAGCAGATTAAGAGGAATAGCCAGAGGGTGATTGACTCCATGCAGAGCTCCCTGGACACTGAGGTCAGGAGCAGGAATGATGCCCTGAGAATCAAGAAGAAGATGGAGGGAGACCTCAACGAGATGGAGATTCAGCTGAGCCACGCTAACCGCCAGGCTGCTGAGTCCCAGAAACAACTGAGGACAATCCAGGGTCAGCTCAAGGTCAGTAATGAGAATAAAACCAATTTAATTTCATCATTGTTACTGTGATGCACCATGACACAATCCTGACATCTGCCCTCTTATAGGATGCCCAGCTGCACCTTGATGATGCTGTCAGAGGACAGGAAGACATGAGGGAGCAGGCTGCTATGGTGGAGCGCAGGAACACCCTGATGGTGGCAGAGATTGAGGAGCTGAGAGCTGCCCTGGAGCAGACAGAGAGAAGCCGCAAAGTGGCTGAGCAAGAGCTGGTTGATGCCAGTGAGCGTGTTGGGCTCCTGCACTCTCAGGTAGAGAGAAGTAAAGGTTCTTGGACTGCAATTACATCATCATTTTGACCACTTAATGTATAATAAGGATTTATACCTTAACCCCAGAACACAAGTCTGCTTAACACCAAGAAGAAGTTGGAGGTTGACCTGGTTCAGATCCAAAGCGAAGTTGAGGATACTGTCCTGGAGGCAAGGAATGCTGAAGAGAAGGCCAAGAAAGCCATCACTGATGTAAGCAATGTTGCACTTCTTTCCAAATGATAATTCTGTTCAAAGTTTGAGAATGTGTTAATTTCTAATATGAAAAACTGTGTCATCATCTAGGCTGCCATGATGGCAGAGGAGCTGAAGAAGGAGCAGGACACCAGTGCTCATCTGGAGAGGATGAAGAAGAACCTGGAGGTCACCGTGAAGGATCTGCAACACCGTCTGGATGAGGCTGAAAATCTGGCCATGAAGGGTGGCAAGAAACAACTCCAGAAACTGGAGGCCAGGGTATGCAACAAACAGGAGAGCTATATGTGGTATATTATGTATATATTTATGTGAAGGTTAAGGTCTGGTATTAAGTAGACACTTTTATCCAAAGAAACTAAGAAGGGCATACTGCAGTGTATCAAATCCGGGTCAAAGGTTGAGACACATATCACTGTACCACCAACATCCACAATATATATACATATATATAAAGATTTGCTATAGATAATACTAAAACACTGAAATGGAAAATATTTCCCACGTTAAGGTTCGTGAACTGGAAGGTGAGGTTGAGGGTGAACAGAGACGTGGTGTTGATGCTGTCAAGGGAGTCCGCAAATATGAGAGGAGGGTCAAGGAGCTCACCTACCAGGTAAATTATTAAGACGCCACATATTTTGCAATTGTGAAAATAATGTCACATTTGCAAGTTTCTATCTGTTAACTGTCACATTTATCCATAATTGTGATGCCCTATCCTGAAATTGGAACTTTTTTTTATACCCCGCTGCCGCATAGATTTCATATCCCACAGCTTGGCGTTTTAATTTTGCTAAAAGTTTGTGCCTCCACTTTCCTCCACATATGAGTGAGAAAATGTGGCAAGCTAGCAAGTCACAGTTCCAAGCTGTAACTCATAACATATACATTGCAATATGTAAACTAGATTACAAGATGAGATGTACACCTTGAATGATACACAAAGTGCAATACAAGCTATATCGTCATAAGAATGTGACGAGAACAGTCTTCCACAAAGAGAGGAGATTGCTTTTCAGACTTCTATATTTCCATTTTCCCTTCAGACTGAGGAGGACAAGAAGAATGTCAACAGACTGCAGGATCTGGTTGACAAGCTGCAGCTGAAAGTTAAGGCCTACAAGAGGCAGGCTGAGGAGGCTGTAAGTAGTCTTTTTTGTTTTCTTTTTTCATTTTGCTTAAGCAAAATGTTTTAGCCTACTCTAACGTTCATTATCAATATTAGTCATTCTGTTAACAGAAACATATTTGTACTGAGTTCTGTTCTTAAAAACTGAGTTTTTAATTTACACATAACAGAACTTTTAAGTTAAGAGTCTAAGTTAAGAGTCTAAGTTAGGAATTTAAGTTAAGAGTCTAAGTTAAGAATTTAGGTTAAGTCTTGTCTACTCACCACACCCATTTCCAAAGGAGGAACAGGCCAATGCCCACTTGTCCAAGGTCAGGAAGGTTCAGCATGAGCTGGAGGAGGCTGAGGAGCGTGCTGACATTGCTGAGTCCCAGGTCAACAAACTCAGGGCCAAGAGCCGCGATGGTGGAAAGGTAAAAATGTAATATTTTTTTCTGTAAGTTTTTCGGTAAATACCGCTAGTTGGCCCTGCTTAGTTGCCTGTTTAGTTAACGCATGCAAACATGATATGACGGAGAAGGTATATAGCCTAGCAATTGTTATTGTAGACATATGCCTAGAAGCAAACCTTTTTCATAATAGCTTCAACATAATAAACCAATACCTACACTTTAAGTTTGCATCTCTACCACATATGCCAAGGCTAATATAATTGACTTGTCCGTTCTCCATAAAGAAATGTGAAATTTTCTCACGCGTGTGAATTAACATTTAAGGAATACATTTTGACGGAATAAACCCAACAGTTTTATTATCGTCTAATTTCACAATTCTCTAATTCTCTAATCGACGGCTAAGCTTTCACAAACTGCATTAACATTTAAGGGAAATATATCGAGTAGTTCTCCTGCCCTTGCAACTGTGTACTAACTGAATGAATCAACCTGATATGTCGAGGTTTATTTTATTTCCACTCTCTTCTCTGAATGAACTCAGAATCAAATCACTAATAGACTAAAACGCATGGATGTCTCGACCTCCTTTTTACATGCTTGTGGAAAGATGAGAAAGTATCTACTGCAAATAGAAATAGAACATAGTTGCAAATAGAAATTGAACACAATTATCCTGTAAGGCTTGATCTATTATATGATATATTTATTCACATTTCTCTTTCTTTGTGTTCTGTCTTTCAAAGGGGAAAGAATCTGCAGAGTAATCCCTCTAGAACTTGAACTTGACACTGTCGACTTGTGACAGCACAAAGGCTACTACTGAATACTTAATAAATGCTTAACTTCTGGAGCAATAATCTGTTTATGTGTTTGTGACTTCATACATTCATTTTATTTCATTTTTGTGGAGTGAACAACAGCTATGCCTTGGTCTGCATCATAATTCGGAGGAAAATTAACAAGCATGAATAAAATAAGTTTTTCTTTAAATATGCTTACATAGCCAATTAAAAAAAATATCCCTTCCTGTGTAAACCAGACGATGCACAGCAGTAACAAGAAGTATCCAGATTTTTTTCCCAAAAGCAAGGCCATAGATATACCAATGGCACACATACAAGAATGATAAACACATACATGAATGATATATTGAATATTGATCGGCACGTTATTTCCTCCCGTCTGGGTCAAATATAATTTGGTTTCATTACTATTTTTAGGCTAGATTGCTATGGTTGTGCTATGTTCACCCTGAATGACAAATGAAAAACTGCAAAACAAATGCCGGCCATCAATGAAGGTCGGCTGCATTGAGTCATTACAGCAAATAAACAACACTCTGGCTATTAATGGAAGTTATATAAGTTATATAACGAATATATAATTTTTATAACTCAATATATAATTACTGCTTTTTATAAGCCGTCAGATGTAGCCTACGTGTTTTGACTTCAACAGGCCTTCAACAGCACTGCAGACAATATTTAGTTTGTTTAATATCCAACATATTCTAGAGGCTCAAGCTTAGTATACTGGCCGACATACATACATAAATCACATATACATACACATAGGGAGAACATATATACATACACATAGGGAGAACATTTTCACACAGAGTGTTTCCAGATACAGGAAACCCTATTGTAATGTGCAATGATTTTGACACAGACACTGTGTGTATAAGCTACTGGATGACCTAAATTTCCCTCGGGATTAATAAAGTATCCATCTATCTATCTATCTATCTATCAAAGTGTTTCTCCTCAATGTCTTGTGTCGCCAGGTTGCCCTGCAACAGTAGGGATATTCGTACTGACGCTTATGAGATTTACACATGAACCACTATCACCGTGCTGCTGTCATGACTCGTAGCGTGTGACTAAAATATCCATGAAAATGGCACTCCTTCCCAATAAGGCATGTTTTCTGGCAGTGGTCTTAAATATATAGGTGTGCAGGATTAACAGTAGCCATGGAATGAACATACCAGAGAGGATACCAGAGGCCTTCTGCCATCTCGCGGAGCATATCAGAGTAATCAGTGTTACAAATGTGGCATGCTAAGAGCATGAGTTGGAAGGAGAGTTGGCTCTCCATACTATTTATTTGTAAATAATCCATAGGACATTGATTCACCACCCCATCCAGAATTCACCAAAGGAGACACCAGATGAAAACCCACGTGGAAACTTCCACTCTCATTTGAAATATGCTACAGTGATAACTGGTCCACTTTAAGTAGCAGACAGAACATAATGTCATAATGTCATCGCGTCGAAGGAGAATTTACACTAGAGCAGTATGCCAGAAGTGTACACTCTTGATTCAGCAAGGACAGAGTCAGGAATTTCAGTTTATTAACTTCTCTTCTCACAGCCCATCAAAGTCACAGTTTACACGAAACATAACAGTCATGTGTAAGAGTGAATGATGACACTGAAATATGTCCAATGCCGTGTAAATATAATTTGTCATCTCAACACTCACAAGATACAAATGTCCTTTGAACACTCACTCACATGATGCACACTCACACAGCATTGACGAAGTGGAAAAAGGTGAAACCTACACATTTGGCATTCTCCAGACTTAGTGTTGCGGCTACACTGCCAATAAATCTGCCCCCCCCCCCCCCCCCCCCGCCCGCCTTCTGTTATGGAGATCTTATAACTAATTGTGCAGTCAACTTACTTTATTTGTTTACCGCACAATCTGTTGCAATTGTAATACAATTGCTTTCATTACAGGTATCTGTATTCTGATAGCTAAAATAACATTTTATCTTAAACGTCTAAATATCAATATGTGGAAAGAACAGCAACGCAAAACCCAAAATGAAAAATGAAAAAAACACTGATTCATCCACACAGTCATAAGTGACTGAATATACTGTACATGGATGCGTAAACTTTGAATAGGCTTGAGTTTCATTTGATATTCATATTTGAGTGTTTTTACTCTGATTATAAAAGAAAGTGGTTAATGAAAGAAAGAATTGGATTAAAGGGTCTCTTTTAGATGAAAATACTTCATTCCAGATTATGCCAAAACACTTTGTAGCACATTCTTTCTGAACTAAATCTACGCATACACACACACACACACACACACACACACACACACACACACACACACACACACACAAACACTGTAGGATAAAATACACCTTACATGGTCTAAGCCACACAGTGATATATAGATCTCTTTTTCAAGAATATTTACCAGAAAAGTACAATGTTGGCTTTGTTTCCGATATCAAGATATCATTCCAAGGTACGCCATTATGTCTTGCAATGGGATGTCATTTAGAATTATAATTACCTAAAGCAATGAATAGGTGACCAATACAGATAAATGCAAAAATCATGTCACCAATCAGACTGAAAGGAAATTAATCACCTATTTCAAACATGTTTCAGTAAACATGTGAAGTTGCCCTTTTATAACGTCATCAACGGGTAAGGCTCCATTTGTAATGTAATGTTTAAATATATCAAACCACAAGAATCTTTCCTTATTTGGATCCTGCTGGTGTAAGCCGTGACAATATAAAGGGCCTGGGGGATCAGAAGAGACTGCAGAGGAGACCAGTGGAGTTCCAGAGCACAGTAAGTAAGTTGATATCTGTTAGACTTATCAAGTCAAGTCAAGTCAAGTCAAATTTATTCATGAAGCACATTTAAAAACAGCTCACGCTGACCAAAGTGCTGTACAATTAAATCACAATAAAATAAAATATCAAAACAAATAGAAAACAGAAACAAAACAATTAGATCACAAAAAAAATAGAAAAAAATCAAATAGAAAAACAGAAGCAACACACTCAACTAAGCATCTGTATACACATCAAAAGAACAGAAACACCTCTAACAGAAAGCAAATATACAAATTATCAACTGAAATCAGGGGGATCCAAATGCTAAGGAATAAAAGTAGGTTTTGAGCCTGGACTTGAAGGAGTCAATAGAGGGGGCTGATCTTATAGAGAGGGGGATGCTGTTCCACAGTCTAGGGGCTGCAACAGCAAAAGCGCGGCCACCCCTGGATTTAGGTTTAGATTGGGGGACTGCCAGGAGCAGCCCTAAGTTAGACGACCTGAGGGGCCTGGTGGTAGAATAGGGGGTTAAGAGGTCTGTGATATAAGACGGAGCCTGCCCGCTAAGGGCTTTAAAAACGAACAGGAGCACCTTAAAATCAACCCTGAACCACACTGGAAGCCAGTGGAGAGAGGCCAGGATAGAGCTAATATGGTCTCTTTTCCGGGTACCAGTCAGGAGCCTTGAGCGGCGTTTTGGACTAGTTGTAGGCGGGACAGGGACGATTGGCTAATTCCCGTATACAAGGAATTGCAGTAGTCTAGCCGGGAGGATATGAAGGTGTGGATAACCTTCTCAAGAATTTTGGGTGACAGGAATGACTTGATTTTGGCAATGGTGCAGAGTTGGTAGAAGCTGGCTTTGACTACTGGATTGACCTGTTTGTCAAATTTAAAGGCCGAATCGAATACTATACCAAGGTTTTTGACTTGGGGGTTCGCCAGGGTAGACAGAATGCCTAGGCTGCTGGTGGTCAGTTTGATGTCAGGGGGGCCGAATAATATAACTTCAGAGTTATTCTCATTTAATTGTAGGACATTTTGTGCCATCCAACACTTGATGTCCTCAAGGCAGTCCAAGAGACTGTTTAGATTTTGCCGGTCGTTAGGTTTTAGGGTGAGCTAAAGCTGACCAAGGGGGAGCATGTAAATAGAAAACAGGATGGGACCTAGGATGGAACCCTGTGGGACCCTGCAGGAAAGACCAGCAGATGAGGAGGAAAAATGTTCTATTGCTGAGGTAGGATGAGAACCAGCTCAAGGCAGTACCACTAACTCCAACCCCGCACTGGAGACGGTCAATTAAAATGGTGTGATCCACTGTGTCAAAAGCTGCACTGAGGTCAAGAAGAATCAGAACAGCACAATAACCAGAGTCAACAGAGAGGAGCAGGTCATTAGATACTTTTAACAAGGCAGACTATGTGCTATGATGAGCCCCAAAACCAGACTGAAATCTTTCTAATATGTTATTTTGGTGTAAGTGGGGCATCAATTGGCAGAGAATGACCTTTTCAAGAACCTTAGACAGAAACGGGAGCTTAGAGATTGGTCGGTAGTTACTCGGGAGGGTGGGGTCTAACTTGGGTTTTTTGAGGAGGGGCTGGACCACTGCGTGCTTGAAGCAGGTTGGAACGGAACCAGTGGCCAGAGAGCTGTTGATTATAGAGAGAATGCTGGGACCGGCTACGTCAAAGACATCTTTCAGGAAAGCAGTGGGGATTATATCAAGAGGGCAGGTTGCAGATGTCATGGAAGAAACCATCTCTATGAGGGAGGGTAGTGTGATGGGTTGGAAACAGACCAAATCAGATGAACAGACCCAATGAGACAGCTAGGTCACGTGTGGAGGGGGAAATGTTCATTCTGATGTCCTCAACTTTGCTAATAAAATATTTTAAAAATTCTTCACATTTAGTTGGGGACATATCTAAGGTGGGACTGGGGACGGGACGAATAACAGAGTTAATAGACCTAAATAGAATTTTAGGATTATGAGAATTATTCGAGATGAGGTCAGAAAAGTATTTAGTTCTTGCAACTTTAACTGCGTCCTGGTAGTTGAGACGGGTTTATCATGTTTTAAGGCTCTGGTGGCGTCATTCAGCCAAGGTAAACCTTTAGGTTTGGGCCTTTTCCATTTAAGGGGGGGCAATAGAGTCTAAAATAGAAGAACAGATGGTGTAGAATAGGGAAGTTAGTTCTTCAGTGCTGAGATGGGGAGGAGAAGCTTCAATAGTGCATGCATTTGGGGCAGCGATGAGGGCCTGGGAGAACTTATGGGCAGTCGAAGAGTTAAGGTAGCGAGAGCAGCGTACAGGGATATGAGAATTAGTTGGTAAAAAAGACAGTAATGAGTAAAATAGAATAGCACTATGATCCGACAGACAGGTATCAATTACTTCCATGTTGCAGATTTGAAAACCACACGATAAGACTAGGTCGAGTGTATGGCCTAGCTTGTGTGTAGGGCCAGTGGTAAACTGAGTCAGATTAAAAGATTCAATTAGATGCATAAACTCACTCACAAGAGGCTTAGAGGGACAGCAAACATGAATATTAAAGTCCCCAAGGATTTAGATATGATCAAAGTTGGGCATGGTATTGGAAAGAAAGTCCGCAAATTCTGGAATAAAGTCTCTATTTATCTTTGGCTGACGATACACAAGGGCAATTAAAAGGGTGTTGACTGTGCCTCCTTTAATTAATTGCATCTCGAAACTGGAGAATTTGTCCGAATTTAGTAGGCGGCAATTAAACTGGTTCTTAAACACAATAGCTAGACCCCCACCACGACCAGAGGGTCTAGGTGTGCTAAAAAAGTTACAGTTTTCAGGACAGAGTTCAATAAGTGGAACAAGCTCACCAACGCTAAGGTTTCTTATTATGTCTATGCAACCAGGAATGGTGGGTTAGTTGAGTTTCAGCAGTTCTGACGTGGAGTATCTCAGCGCCATGCCAGCCAGAGGAGAAACACCAGTCCAGCGCCGTTTAAACTCGGCAACCCAGCGTCGTTAACCAGCACGAATGGGACGGCAGGGAGGCAATCCGGATGATGTCCCTCGGTAGCAACGGGTGAAAAAACAGCAGAAGAGATACACAGATCAACAGATGTAAATATGGGTCAGATTCAACAGCAGTAAAGCCTCCAACATTACCTACATCGAAAGTGTCGTTGACGTTGCCGACAGCTGGCCCAGCTGGTATCAGCAGGTAGACCCCTCAGAAGGAGAAACGGTACAAATAAAAACACCAGCGTCCCCTCCTCGTTCGAAAATTCGAGTATAAGTCTCCGTTATAATATTAGGAAGCCAGACTAACGAAAAGCCTTTTTAATGTTTTTAAACAACGCCAACGTCCTCTCCTCGTCCGAAAAATCAAGTGTAAACAATTCTCCAGAATGATGTTAGGTATCCGAAAAGCCTTATAAAGTTTTTAAACAGAGATAAAAAGTACTGCAAACAATGTCTATGTTCAGCGATTAAACTTAACTACAATATTGAATACAAAAGAAGAACTAAAATGTATATTAAATTAGGAATATGTAAAAAAAATCAAACGAAAACTATGCCAGGCAGAGCGGCGTTAAACTCGCCAGCGTCCCCGTTACCTAGCAAACTCAGACCACACAGAGAGGTGTCATACAACTGGATTTACTTCATTGCACACACTGGATGTATCACAGTCAAAAATTATTATAATTTTTTTTTTTAAGTGAAGAGGGTTCACATTTTGATTAACACTTTAACCTAGTAATGTCAGTGATGACTTTTTATTGACCTGTTTTTAGATTGTTTTGATGGTTGTCGAACATTCACCAGTTCTTGGGAGCAACAGGTATGACCAGGGGCGACTCGTCCATAAGGGCGCTGCCAACGGGAAAAGGAGATATTTTTTTCTGTCGGATTCTACCACTAGACCGTCTGATCTGTCTGATCTGTCTCTTAGTTTAACGATAACCGTACTGAGCAGTCCTTTACGGTGCCAGTATGGTTAGTACGTCATTTCCTGCTTATTTATCTGTGAAAAATCTGTGTGCCTGGGGTCTAGATGTGCTAAAAAAGTGTTTGTAACCCACCCCAGCAGCTGTCTCTTAGTTTGACGATAACCGTGCTGAGCAGTCCTTTACGATGCCAGTATGGTTAGTATGTCATTTCCTGTTTATTTATCTCTGACAGTCAGGCAACATTCAGGCAAAAGTCGTGCTTCAAATGGCCCCGCCCCTTTTTGGGGCAATTTGGGGCGAAATGGAAATTGCCCCAGACCTCTCTCACAGGCTATGTCTTAAATCGAGTACTTTACGAAATACACTGCAATACAGTGCGTAGTGCACACTATGCACTTACATCTGTAGTGCGTTCAGTCGCTGATTAGTGTTGTCTCAAATGGAATACTGACGGACGCAAATGTGCCAGCCTTTTACCCATAAATCTGTGCGCCAGCTCCCTCCTGCCAACTGGAAATTTTAAACAAAGATGGCAGACCAAACTCCGCTGATGGCCGTGTTTTGTATGTAAATGTGATTTTTTTTGGCGTTTTCTTGCTTAGATTTTTCAAAAGTTACGGAGAAATAGACACTGTACTATCAAATAACACAGTTATTGTAACCAGCAATAATGGTTGAAGTGATTTGCGAGGCGTCAGTCAGCCAACTTTCCAAACTGAAAAGCTTCCTCTTCTGCTACGTAGCCAAGATGGCGCCCGTTTAGGGCGAGAAGTGTCCATTGTTTCACACTGCATTTTTTGACCGTTTGCAGTGCGCAATCCGGATACTTTCAGTGCCCTGAATTCTGTTGGTTCTGTCAGTGTGAACGCCCTACTTACTGAAAGTCAGTTTTTGAAGTGCGCAAGTACCCGGTTTGAGACATGGCCATTGACTCTCATGTTAAATCCATTTTTTTTTCACAAAACAGGGCTCTCAATGGATTCTCTATGGCTTCTGGGAAGGCTCGCCCCTCCATGCTTTCGTCATACGTAATAGGACGTATAAGGACGTCATACGGCTTTGGTCAAGGCATATTCTGTCAAGATGGCTAACGTTCAGTGCAATAACTCGATTCGCGCTTTGAAAGAAACTCCTTTAAGACGGCATACTAATGAAGATAAATTGACAACAAAACAACTAGGATTTCGTCGACCAAATTAATCCATTCAACAGGTTTTCTACAAAGGGGGAGAAGTCCTGCATCCAAGAATTGGTACGAAAGAAAATCTTGGATAGCAGGCTGTGAAGTGGCTAAGGCGGTCTGTATTTCTATATACCACTGTCACTTTTCATAGGTTTCACAGTGTGAATGTTCGCTTCTTGCACTAACACTGAGTTATTTTCTATGTGATGACTTATTTTGCTTTTGTAAGCCAATACTTTCAAGATCAGTCAATAAATATTGTTGGTTTTGACTGATATGTTGCCCCCTTCTTTATGTTGTTACTGGACATATCATGTGTCCTGTTAAGCTATGTTACATCATACAACATTTGAGACGTGTGAAAAATGAAAAAGTGGGATAATAATCATTTTTGCTTATGACCTGGATGCAACTTTCTTCTATAGCTTTCCACCTGTAACTAGCTACTCTTATGTAGCTAGAAGGGAAAATCTTTCTGTTGTGTGCTGCCATCTAGTGGACAAAAAGGTACTGCTGTATGAGTTAATCAGCTAACAACAAATTGATACAATTATCTTGCTTAATGTACCTACTGAATGGGTTGCCTTAATCATTATCAAAAAATTGCCCCTCCTGAGAATGTTTTCAGGAGCCGCCACTGGTGAAAAAAGATGTGTAAAACAGATAAGCCCTTTGCTTAGTGATGTGAAATACTTTATTGTTTTGATTTGTATATTATTATTTAGTGAAGCACATTGAAAATGCAAGCTTCTAAGCAAGTAATGTTCTAATGTTATACTAGTGGTTACTGTGATGTTTTTCTATCATCTCAATGTAATCTGAGTTCACCCAGGTAATGGTTACACATATAGAAAATAAGTTAATGAGATGTCATGTAAGAAATAGAATAAAAAAACAGACACTGATTATTCTGCACTTTGTGTAGATTGTTTTTTTATGCATACTAGAAGAATCTGAATCCTGTAAATCTGAATGCTGAGATGGCGAGCTAAGCCCAGATTGTGGATGCGGTGTGGCGTACCGTATGATCCAGAACGAACCTGATTCGCTTATCAAGAAGACATCAGACCCCAGTCCTGCCCGTCAGGTAGACACAGTGCCGCTGCTAGCCATTTTGGTGCCCTAAGCATAACTCCTTTATGATGCCCCCCCCTCCCCCGAGAAAAAAACGTTTGTTTCTGCCAGTTTAACATTTCGCCAACAGCTGACCAACAATAATGGAAATCGCAAGGTTTCATTAGCCATACCATAAACCTATTCATTTCAGTGTAATTTTGGCAAACCACTACTGAACTGACTTGGATGTATTGTTCATAGTAATAGTCAAGAGAATTATTACAAGATTCTCTCAAATTTCATGTTGTTTCATGTTTTCTTGAAATAGCATTAGACCAAGGCTGCCCAATTTGGGGCCCGCGCTCTATTTTTTTCGGCCCGAGCTCCGGTCAGAATCAGAGTCAGAACGTAATTCGTTAAACAGCATTTTAACCCATTTCGAACAGGGCCTCTGCCTCAACGTCCTATGTAACTCATACTGGTTGCAGTTCACTGCCTGGCCACAGTTTTAACATTGTTTTAGATGGGTCAAGGGGGGGGGGCGCTATTTACCTCTTGTCAATATAGATCCATAACTTTGCAGCTAAAGTTGTGATTCCTGGTTGCTATGGTTATCTAGGTGCTATGCTAGCTAGCTAGCTAGCTAAGGAAACTTTTAATAACCTTAAACGATTTAAATGGAAGATTTCCGTTTGCATGAAATGATAGCTAGTTATCTAGCTAATGTTATAGTCTCCTCGATTTAACTTCTACAATTATAATGGGTGCCTGTTACACTTCGTATGAACGAGTTCATATTCACATATATTAACACCAGTTCATCATGTGTAACGAATGCTGATATAAAATATGAAAACAACCAGTAATCAATGTGCAAGCTTCCAATTTAATCGTTATTTAAGATACTCTATTTATGTTGGGGCAGTCTGTCCTTCAGTCGAGGCATGATGATCTCTCGTTTCACCTGTTCGTGTTGGCGTAACAAATGCTTGCAGTCAAGTGCAGTTGAGAGGCGCTTGTCTCCAGGTGACAGATTACACTTAACTGTTATATTTTTCTCTTTTCACGGATACAAATAAAAAAGGCTGTGATTATAATACGGGACTGGAGCTCAAAATCACCCAAAATTCGGGATGTCCCAGACAATTCGGGACTGTTGGCAAACCTACTTGCACCTAAGTTATAACAGTGTGCTAACATTAGCAATAACGTCAGCTAGTTCGAGGTGTATGCATACCATTAAATTAGCAGCACATTTCCCGTATTTAACAATGATTAAACATGGACTTGCCTGCAAGTGATGCACAGTCATCATCTCGCAGTTTCTTTCTATTTCTCTTTTTCTTTTTTCCCTTGACTCCTGTTGTCTTTTTGAGGCCATTTTCGAAAAGTTGACCTAGCCTACTGTCAAAGTTCGTCAGGCCACTGAGATAGGAAAGGGCACCCACAGCGAGCTTGGGAAGTTGAGTTTGTTTTTTTAGGGGGGAGGGGGGGGCACCATCGTAACTTTTTTTGAGCAATTAAATATATCTCTTGTTCTGCCTGTTTTGTAATATACATGCCTAAAAGGTGCCTAATATTTCTATACTGAAATAATATCGGCATTATAATTATTATAACTATGATGATTTTTCAGTTGCCTATTTTTTTGGTGCCCCCTCAGGACTTGGTGCGTAGTGCGCGTTATGGGAGCGGCGGCACTGGCAGGTAGTAAGGTAGTTTAGAGATACAGTACACATAAAGACCCGGACCAGAACGGAACTCGTGGAACCTTCAAGCACACACTATTCATGGACTGAACAGACTATATCCTGGGAACTGTACATATACACACACTGAAAGGACTGAAAGGAGTTATTTTACAATCTACTCTTCCTTTTTTATTTGACACTATTTTATATTGTGGTTGTTGCATGACCGATTGTGAAGCAATAAACCGGTCATTTGTTCAACTTGTTCTTTGATATGTTATATGTTACATGTTATTTTTTATCTTGTATTGCCCGTCTACTGCGTAGATGTTGCCTGCCAGGTCATAAGAATTTCACTGCTCTGATGACGCCATGACCAAAGTTATTTGGTGCAAGTGACAATAAACACTTTGACTTTGACTTTGACTTGACTTTGTCTTAGGCCTGCCTCTCCTTCGAATCTAGGTGTTTAGTGCTTTTTCTAATACTGGCCCGAGACAGCTGCTACAATAACATTTATACAAATGGTGTGGATAGCAGTGGGCAGTGGGTTAAATATGAATAGTGTGAATAGCAAGAATATAATATAACACATTGAACAGGTGCCATTCACCACTGCAGAGTAAATTAAATGTAACAACACTGTACACATCATGATGTGATTTATTAAAATATTTCAAGAGCTCAGATGGAAGCACAAACTTGTGCTACACATCATAAACAACATGAGGCTGTGAGTGTCAATTGAAGGTGTTTTTCTCTTAAATAAATGTAAGCTTAAGATTTTTTTCTTTGAGGGACAACCCAAAAGTGTGGATAAGTATACAAGATTTGATGGAGATTATAACTCACATGTCACAGTACACCACCAGTGCACAATCTCCATCATCGGAATGAAATCTAGTTGCTCTGCCCCTGCCAAAAAAGGCTTTGTCAAACACACTACGTATGTGTGTGTGTGGAATAAAAAGTTGTAAGGGTAATTCTTGTATCCTTTTTTTTATTAAAGATTATGCAGGCCTACATAAATGGATTGTGTCCTTTTCGATTACCAATCAAAACAGCAGTGAAACCACTGACTGACAACAATGTATTACATTAACAAATGAAAACTAGTACAGAGTTAAAGTGCATCTGTAAAGTATTTTTTTTTCTTTCTTTTTCTTACTGTTGAAGATAGTGATGAGTAAAAGCATCATGTTACTTGAGCTGTATATGTTTAACTGAAAAGGGCCAATGTAATATTGACTAAATTGCAGAAATGCTAATCAACAACTACAATATACATCGGAGTTTCCCTAATTGCTTGATATAATGCACTCAGGGAATTTTCACTCCTAAAAATTGTCAGATTTTAATGCAGAACGATATTTATATAATATATTTAATACTATTAATAAATAGGTCAATACCATAAATGGACCAGATAAGGTATCATTACCACATCCCGTAAATGAAGTATGCTTATTTCATAACAAGTATTAGTAAACTTGTTAGTTTGTCAATGTGTTTATGTGATGGCATGCTTGACGGCATGTTTAAATATACAAAACCATTCCAAGCCTTCCTTATTTGGATCCTGCTTAGTTTGCAGATGGGCACAATATAAGGACCTGGAGGAACCGAGAGGTCCACAGAGACTAGGGGGTTCCAGTGCACAGTAAGTTGTCATGCTGTGACTAGATGGTAAACTCTGATGTTCTCTGAAACATGGGAGAGCTGGATTGGCTTAGTAGTGAAATCTGTTGAGTTTTTACTATTTGCATTTTTGTATAATATATTTTCTGACCTCTTCCTCCTATCATTTTAGACTATTTTACGCTTGTGGAAATTTCATCTGGTCCTGGGAAGAACAAGTAAGTTTATCTGCTTTTTAACAGACTATCAATTAATTAACTTAAATTATCTTTTTAAATAATAGCAAGCAAATCGGCTACCAAAGAGAAGATATGCCTATAACAAAAGTTCATAACATCTTTTCCAGTTCAGTCAAAACAGTCTTTTTCAATCAAATGGGGTTGCATAGGTATACATATTTTCCAGATTTGGTTGTTAAATACACAATTCTGGGCTGTACATACAGTCTTTGGCTGGGCAGTTATCACCTATTCTGGCTTTGTAGCTACTTTTATTCAAATGCAAAGGTTATATCTCCTTTGACCAGGCTTAGGTGAGGTTCTATGAAGACATAACTTCAAACATAAAAAGTACTGTAAGACAAGAGACAATGAACTCAGCTTAAAAAATTGACACCTACTTTCAGATCTGCTTATGTCTTTTTGCCTTTTTTGAACTTTGTGGAAAAGATTCTTTAAAAAAAAGAATCTCATCCAGACAAATATCACTAATTTGTATTTACATGACTGCACTCCATACACAATGATGAAAGACAAAGACAACATTTTAAATCCACTAAATAATAATCCAACACACTTTTATTTATTTATTTAATGCATTACCCAATGCATGTAGGGTACATTTTGAACCCAATTTCTACATTGACTGTTTTAGCAAGATACCCATAGATTAATATGATAACCCACCAATATGTTTCCCACAATAGATAAAATGTAAATATTTACTGTGTCTCTTGACTGCCTCATACACAGTCACTACAAAAACATCCAGTTGTTGTTTCGTTTACTTTTTTCAGATATGCTACGTTTCAAGGATGAATTATGTTTCTTATGGTTGTAATCTTTCTTATTACAAAATTACATGTTCATGCCTCTTCTTCCAACAGTCAACCTCAAACATGGGGGACAGTGACATGGCCACTTATGGCGCGGCTGCCATTTACCTCCGTAAGCCTGAGAGGGAGCGACTTGAGGCCCAAACCAAGCCCTTTGATGCAAAGTCAGCTTGTTATGTACCTGACAAGGAGGAGTTGTACCTGAAGGCTAAAGTCCTGAAGAGAGATGGTGCCAACGTCACTGTTGAACTGATTGAAAAAAAGGAGGTATGTTAGCAAGGCTCTTAGTTAAGAAAATGATTGAGTATTTCCATTACATACAAAGTTTCTGCCTTTATCTCTTTATATTGTCCATTTGTTTTAGGAAAGAGTCGTTAAGGCGGATGATGTCCACCCCATGAATCCTCCCAAGTATGACAAGATTGAGGACATGGCCATGATGACCCACCTCAATGAAGCCTCTGTCCTGTATAACCTCAAAGAGCGTTACGCAGCATGGATGATCTACGTAAGCTTTATGCTTTCTCACAGATGAAAAACTATGTTAAAAATAAAACAGCTGTAAAACCAATCCCCTTTATTTCCTCATGCTAGACCTACTCTGGACTTTTCTGTGCCACTGTGAACCCCTACAAGTGGCTCCCTGTGTATGACCAAGCAGTGGTGGAGGCCTACAGAGGCAAAAAGCGTATGGAGGCCCCACCCCACATTTTCTCTGTCTCTGACAATGCTTATCAGTTCATGCTCCAAGGTAAGCATTCATTTTAAAAGCCACTAAATAATAATATTTAATTGCATATTTGTTCATGAACTAATTAAAAAAAGTGATTTATCTAAAAATGCATTTGTCCCACAGACAGGGAGAACCAGTCTGTTCTGATTACGTAAGTGTCAATGCATGACTTAAAACTTTGCATTATCTTCTATGTTACCTTGTGGCACACACAATTCTTATCTGAAAAATGTCAATATCTTATGTTAAATCTAGCGGAGAATCTGGTGCTGGCAAGACTGTGAACACCAAACGTGTCATCCAGTACTTTGCAACAATTGCAGTCAGTGGTGGAAAAAAGGAGGCAGCGCCTGGAAAGATGAAGGTCAGACCCCTTACACATTTATGTGCTAATTATCATAAAGCAACACAAACATTCTCTTCATAACAACATATTCCTTGAATGTTTCTTCCCCTTGCAGGGCTCTCTTGAAGACCAGATTATTGCTGCCAACCCACTGTTGGAGGCTTATGGTAATGCCAAGACTGTGAGGAATGACAACTCTTCCCGTTTTGTAAGTTCATTTCTTATTTAAACTCTGGCCTCAGTTCTGTGGTTATTAATAAGATAAAATGACTTAGGATAACATTTTGTCTAAAACAGGGAAAATTCATCAGAATTCACTTTGCCGCAACTGGAAAACTGGCTAAGCTGATATTGAGACTTGTAAGTATAATTATCCTGTATATATATAAAAAAACAAATTATTGCTGCCTTAATTTTTCAAGTTAAAATATATTCTTCCCCACCTAAATAGACCTGCTGGAAAAGTCTAGAGTGACATTCCAGCTTCCTGATGAGAGAGGCTACCACATCTTCTTTCCAGATGATGACCAACCACAAGCCTGAGATTATTGGTAGGGTTATTATTTTCAACCAACAATCAAAAAACATTACATGTAATTATTAATTTTGCAACAACAATTATTGTTTTCCCCCTCTACAGAAATGTGCCTCATCACAAGCAACCCCTATGACTTTCCCATGTGCAGTCAGGGTCAGATCACTGTGGCCAGCATTAATGACAAAGAAGAATTGGATGCCACAGATGTGAGATATCCATGAGTTTTTCTTCTGGACAATGAATACAATGAGAATGACATTCTTAAAAACACTAATGATTAACAAAAATGATGCGCTTAATTTGCATTTATGCATGTAATGGCAGGAGGCCATTGACATCCTGGGTTTCACTGCAGAGGAGAAAGTCACCATTTGGAAACTGACTGGTGCTGTGCTCCATCATGGCAATTTGAAATTCAAGCAGAAGCAGCGTGAGGAGCAGGCTGAGCCTGATGGCACTGAGGGTAGGTTTAAAAACTCTACTGATTTTGGGTAAGTTCTAGTAATAACTACAAGGTAGTCTTATTTATTGAAGTAATTTCATTAAAAGATTGATCAGCATGTATATTAACTTCAAGTTGTACTTTTCCTCTGATTATAGCTATTAATATATTACATGTATTACCTACAACAGAAGCCTGTAAATATATCCACAGTGTCATTCAATTACATAATTTTTGAGTAGCCTCTAAATTTAGGATACGCATTACTTTTCCTGGGTAAAATATTGATATAAATAACTCACTTAAACTCTTTATTGTTTTAAGATGCTGACAAAGTCGCTTACCTCCTGGGCCTGAACTCTGCTGATATGCTGAAGGGGTCTTTGTAACCCAAGGGTGAAAGTCGGAACTGAGTTTGTCACCAAAGAGTCAGACTGTGCCACAGGTATCTCACATACTACACAGGTTGACTAAAGACCACAAGGATTTTGACATTGTTTGACAAGAATATTACTGCTGGTATTTTCTTTCTCAGGGTTCACACCCGTTATCATTGACGACATTTCAAAACTTTTCAAGGACTTTATGAAATCTCCCTGATCTTCACAAGCTAATAAATAAACAGAATGATATACTTTACAGCACAGATTGGGGCCTAAACTCTGAAAGAAAAGTAAATAACAACCTTTTCCTTTCTATTAGACAGGCTATGTCAATTCAAAGTAGAGACTGCATCAGGCACAAACAAAAACCATTATCCATGGAAGAGTACAATAAACAAAATTAATTTCTATTAGACCTACATTCCAACAAAATAATTATTTCTTGACTTTTTCCAGAACTTTCAGTGACTTGACTGAATTCCATTGACTTTCCCTAGCCCATGGAAAATGGGATTTTAAAACTCCATGACTTTTCCAGGATTTCCATGCGTGGAAATCCTGCCTTTTTCTATCATAGTAAGTAAGTAGTATTCTAACATATTGTTTTAGGTCAACAACTCAGTGGCAGCCTTGTGCAAGTCTATCTATGAGAGGATGTTCTTGTGGATGGTCATTCGTATCAACCAGATGCTGGACACCAAACAGTCAAGAGAGTTCTACATTGGTGTGCTGGACATTGCTGGATTTGAAATTTTCGATGTGAGGGACAAAATTATAAGATTGTTAACTAACATTATTTTTCTAGTGACTTAAGAGGGCCACTCTGATATAATGTTTAATATGTATTCAACACAGTACAACAGCATGGAGCAGCTGTGTATCACTTCACCAATGAAAAACTGCAACAGTTCTTCAACCACACCATGTTTGTCCTGGAGCAAGAGGAGTACAAGAAAGAGGGCATTGTTTGGGCGTTCATTGACTTTGGCATGGACTTGGCTGCCTGCATTGAGCTGATTGAAAGGGTCAGTTTCAATCAATCCAACTAGCACAGTGTTAGATTTGTATAGTTTCATTGATGTCCACTTTTATAACTAAGCAATCTTATTTTTTCAACAGCCCATGGGTATCTTTGCCATCCTTGAAGAGGAGTGCATTGTCCCCAAGGCCTCTGACACCACTTTCAAGGACAAGCTGTATGCCCAGCATCTTGGCAAGAACCAAGCCTTTGAGAAGCCCAAGCCTGCCAAAGGCAAAGCTGAGGCTCACTTCTCCCTGGTGCACTATGCTGGCACTGTGGACTACAATGTTACTGGATGGTTGGACAAGAACAAGGATCCACTGAATGACACTGTTTTGCAGCTGTACCAGAAGTCATCAATCAAACTTTTGCCTGTCCTGTACCCAGCTGTTGTTGAGGGTAATAATCTGTTCAAGTCAAAAAGCTAATACACAAATAGTAATTATATTAGATTCTATGTATATAACTCAATTATCCGATTCATTATTTGTATGCCTACAGAGACTGGTGGTGCTAAGAAGGGTGGTAAGAAGAAGGGTGGCTCCATGCAGACCGTGTCCTCACAGTTCAGGGTATGTGTTTTAATATCAAGAAGAAAATGATCAATCAATCAATAATTGTCCCAGCACAATTAACTGTATGATTCAAATTGTATACATTCTTGCCTCAACAGGAGAACTTGGGTAAACTGATGACCAACCTGAGGGCCACCCATCCTCACTTTGTGCGTTGTCTGATTCCAAATGAAATTAAGAAACCAGGTAAAGGGCTTTTAGTAAATTAAGACATGTGCATTATTCAACACCTTGTATTTGCTTGAAAATTTACATCTCTGTATTTTCACAGGTTATATGCAGAACTTCCTGGTCATCCACCAGCTCAGGTGTAATGGTGTACTGGAGGGCATCAGAATCTGTAGAAAGGGTTTCCCAAGCAGAATCATGTATGCTGACTTCAAGCAGAGGTAAACATACAACAATATACAACAATAACTTATAATACACACTTCATATATGTTTTAAATGGGGAAGATAATGTTTTTTTTAAATTATTGACAACAGATACAAAGTACTCAATGCCAGTGTTATTCCTGAGGGTCAGTTCATTGATAACAAGAAGGCTGCTGAGAAGCTCTTGGGATCCATCGATGTTGATCACGATGAGTACAAGTTTGGACACACTAAGGTGGAGAATGTTTATATCTTAAATTTTTAATCGTGGATAAATATTGAATTACATACAGTATGTCCATTTCTGCTGCCAATCACTCATGTCATAATTTTTTGGTGTTCTTAATCTTTTAGGTGTTCTTCAAAGCTGGTCTGCTGGGTACCCTTGAGGAGATGCGAGATGAGAAACTGGCTTCCCTGGTCGGAGGAACTCAGGCTCTCTGCCGTGGTTATCTTATGAGGAGAGAGTTTGTGAAGATGACAGCACAGAGGTAATGTGTGATGTATTTGGTGGAATCACACTCAATCCAAAATGATTTGACCTGAAATAGGGCATGAATAGATGAAAAGACGGATTCCGCACACCGCACATTCCGAGGTTGACGTTAAAAAGATTATTTAGTGTATTGAACAACAAAAATGAATGAATTTACTATAGAAATTATATGTTGTTTGTAAGAGAGAATCCTTCAATGAGATCCATATGCTTCAACATTTACTTTGCAACACTTTTCCAGAGATGCTGTCTACACCATCCAGTACAATGTCCGCTCATTCATGAATGTCAAGCACTGGCCATGGATGAAGGTTTACTACAAGATCAAGCCTCTTTTAAAGAGCGCTGAGACAGAGAAAGAGCTGGCCAATATGAAGGAGGACTTTGTCAAATGCAAAGAAAATCTGGCAAAAGCTGAAGCCAGGAAGAAGGAACTTGAGGAAAAGATGGTGGCTCTGGTCCAAGAAAGGAATGACCTACATATGCGAGTGTCATCTGTAAGTGTAGCAATGTTAATAATAATATGGGTAATCATCACATCATTGCACTTTTCACATCACTAACCTGTCTGAGAATTATATTTTCAATACAAATCAGATTTCATCCTTTCATCTTGTATTTACTGTAGAGCTCTGAGACTCTCAATGATGCTGAGGAGAGGTGTGAGGGTCTGATCAAGAGTAAGATCCAGCTTGAGGCCAAACTCAAGGAGACATCCGAGAGACTAGAGGATGAAGAGGAAATCAATGCTGAGCTGACTGCCAAGAAGAGGAAACTGGAGGATGAGTGCTCTGAGCTCAAGAAGGACATTGATGATCTGGAGCTGACCTTGGCCAAAGTGGAGAAGGAGAAACATGCCACTGAGAACAAGGTTTAGATTCTTAAAAAAAAAAAAAAAAACATAACACATTTTATTTCCGAGAAGTCTTTATGAAGTTTACCGGATATTGATATAGAACATTCTATGTGTAGGTCAAGAACCTGACAGAGGAGATGGCCTCTCAGGATGAGTCCATTGGTAAGTTGACAAAGGAGAAGAAAGCCCTCCAAGAGGCCCACCAGCAGACTCTTGATGATCTCCAGGCAGAGGAAGACAAAGTCAACTCTCTGACCAAAGCCAAGACTAAGCTTGAACAGCAAGTGGATGATGTGAGTTAAGGGCCTGTCAGTGTAAAGAAAAGCACATAGTATATCATTGTGTTACTTAATGACTTCATGCTTTGTATCTGCAGCTTGAGGGTTCCCTGGAGCAAGAAAAGAAGCTTCGCATGGACCTTGAGAGAGCCAAGAGAAAGCTTGAGGGTGACCTAAAACTATCCCAGGAGAATGTCATGGATCTGGAGAATGACAAGCAGCAGTCTGATGAGAAGCTGAAGAAGTAATGTGGAATTATATTAGCAACTAATGATTCCTGCAAACATGTACTCCTTTTTTAGTCCTACTTTCTATAAGGCAGCCATTAACAACTATTTAAATTTACAATGAAACAGGAAGGACTTTGAAACAAGCCAGCTCCTTAGCAAGATTGAGGATGAACAATCTTTGGGTACTCAGCTCCAGAAGAAGATCAAGGAGCTTCAGGTTTGTTTCACATCTTCAGTGCTGAATAGTGTTTATTATCATCTGCCTGTTCTTTCTTAGTATCACTTATTTCTTTTTAACAACCAATAGGCCCGCATTGAAGAACTTGAAGAAGAGATTGAGGCTGAGCGTGCAGCTCGTGCCAAGGTTGAGAAGCAGAGAGCTGATCTCTCCAGGGAACTTGAAGAGATCAGTGAGAGGCTTGAGGAGGCTGGTGGTGCCACTGCTGCTCAAATTGAGATGAACAAGAAGCGTGAGGCTGAGTTCCAGAAGCTGCGTCGTGACCTTGAAGAGTCCACTCTGCAGCATGAAGCCACTGCTGCAGCTCTCCGTAAGAAGCAGGCTGATAGCGTGGCTGAGCTGGGAGAACAGATCGACAACCTTCAGCGTGTCAAGCAGAAGCTTGAGAAGGAGAAGAGTGAATACAAGATGGAGATTGATGATCTCTCCAGCAACATGGAGGGAGTTTCTAAAACTAAGGTTTGTGACATGTAAACCTTAATGCTCTAACTAACTCTAACTACAAACAATATCATACTGCAAACAATGGGCCTCATTCTCGAACGCAGTTAAGAAGAATTTAAGAGGAATTTAAGAGGAATTTAAGAGGAATTGGATTTAGGACAACATTTGGCATTCATGAAAGTTTTCTCATCTGGGATTTGCTCTGAACTTCAGAAGACTTTCCGAACTCGAAATAGCAGTCGTAACTCGGCCAGAGTTTTCTCAAATGCGATTCCTTAAAAAACCACAAGATGGCCCCGTGGGCCATCTTGTGGTTTTTTGAGGAATCGCATTTAAGAAAACTCTCCGTGTTAATGAATTTGTGAGAAATCGTTGGTGATTGCGTTCACATCAACTCTACAGATCCTCGGATTAAAGTATCATTAACAATTACGTTTCACATGTAGGCCTATAGTCATGATTCTACGAGGCACCGTGATGTCATAAAATAAATAAAAGGACTACACCGGAATGCTGCGCTCGTCTAGTGAGCGTCGTTTGGCACTGCCGTCTGTGCAAGTACGGCAATCCAGAATTTTCAAGTAGTTCCACGTTGGTGGAACGAACTGCCTAGCACTACCAGAGCAGGCGCGTCCCTCTCTACCTTTAAGAAGCTTTTGAAGACCCAACTCTTCAGAGAGCACCTCCCTTCCTAACTGGTACTTCGACTAGTGCTTAACTTGCACTTATAGCAGTTACATTCCTGCACTTCGTTTTTATTTCCTATTTTGTTTTTCTATTTCTTATGTAAAGTAGTATTTATTGTTACACTAGGTCTCTATTGCTCGTAGCTTGACTGTTCTATCCCTTGTACGTCGCTTTGGGACAAAAGTGTCTGCTAAATGACTAAATGTAATGTACACGAACACTGCAAATGTAAGTGAATAAATAAATAAGCACTAAACTCAATCACGTTGATATAAGCTATAGTGGAATAGAATGGACACATCTACATCCTGCAACAGTCCATCTCTGCACAGTTCAAGTCATAGACATATATAGTTGAAGTTAGATCTGCGTTTACTCGACGGTGATGCTTTCCGCTTTGACATGACTCGTTTACGAGTTGCTTTCGTGTAGATTCGGTCGATTCCGACTGCACACGTCACTACGGTTGCGTGCCCTTATAAGGAGCTGGCAGGGCGTGTATGTATGCAAATTCAGGAGCACGAGAACGCGCTTTCAATTTAAGAAAACTCTTCCGGGGGAGCACAGCCCAGAAAACTTCTGCTGCGTAGGAACACATTTTCAAGCGTGCATGAATTTGGCGGATGTCTTTTGCTTACGTTGTTTTTCCGAAGCCCGTAAGAAACATTTCAGAAGAAACTTCAGAAAATGTTCGAGAATGAGGGCCAATGATACCAAACGTACATATTCTTGTACGTTTTGTATTAAATGTTGTCAAGTACAATGGTAATAATTGCCATAAACATTTCTGACTTTTGTGTTGCTTATTAATTTTACTTTCACAAACAGGGAAATCTTGAGAAGATGTGCCGTACCCTTGAAGACCAACTCAGTGAAATCAAGGCCAAGAGCGATGAGGGTGCGCGCCAGGTCAACGACCTCAGTGCTCAGAGAGCAAGACTTCAGTCTGAAACTGGTGAGCTTGGCCGCCAGGTTGAGGAAAAAGATGCTCTAGTGTCTCAGCTGAGTAGAAGCAAACAGGCTTTCACTCAGCAAATTGAAGAGCTGAAGAGGCTAAATGAAGAGGAAGTCAAGGTAATGAATCTGAACACAATACCACACCACTTATCATTATACCGAGAGCATTGGGCATAGGGACATCTATTTACTAACACAAATTTTTTTCCACAAACAGGCCAAGAACGCCCTGGCCCATGCTGTTCAGTCTGCGCGCCATGACTGCGACCTTCTGAGGGAGCAGTTTGAGGAAGAGCAGGAGGCAAAGGCTGAGCTGCAGCGTGGCATGTCCAAGGCCAACAGCGAGGTTGCTCAGTGGAGGACCAAGTATGAAACTGATGCCATCCAGCGCACTGAAGAGCTTGAGGAGTCCAAGTAAGTAACACTCACTCAAACATATGCATTTAATATGTAGAACTATGTTGAACAAATCAATAATTTTATTATCAGAAAAAAGCTTGCCCAGCGTCTACAGGAGGCTGAGGAGCAAATTGAGGCTGGCAACTCCAAGTGTGCCTCTCTGGAGAAGACCAAGCAGAGACTCCAGGGTGAGGTTGAGGACCTCATGGTTGATGTGGAGAGAGCCAATGGTCTGGCTGCCAACCTTGACAAGAAGCAGAGGAACTTTGACAAGGTTATACCTCACTTGTATTGTAGGACAAAGTAAATCTCTTAATATTTATTTTGGACATATGGAGTATCGGTAGCAATGTCTTGTATGCGAAATTTACCCAAGACACAACCTGCTTTTCAAAGGTCTTGGCAGAATGGAAGCAGAAGTATGAGGAGGGTCAGGCAGAGTTAGAGGCTGCCCAGAAAGAGGCTCGCTCTCTCAGCACTGAGCTGTTTAAGATGAAAAACTCCTATGAGGAGGCTCTTGACCAGCTGGAGACTCTTAAGAGGGAGAACAAGAACCTCCAACGTGAGTCAAGATGGCCTTAAAATACTTTCAAATTAAAGCTTGTTAAGAGAAGCTATAACACAAAGTGTTTTATTCTGGAACGAAAATCAATAGAACATTGGTAGATGCTGACTTTGTGTTAAGTGTTTTAAATGTATTTTTGCAGAGGAAATCTCTGACCTGACTGAGCAACTTGGTGAGACTGGAAAGAGCATTCATGAGCTGGAGAAGGCCAAGAAGACTGTTGAGACTGAGAAGGTCGAGATCCAGACTGCCCTGGAAGAGGCTGAGGTACAAATACAAAATCCAACAGGATGGAGTGGAGAGATTCAATAGGGCATCTTAATAAATTAAGCAATTGGTCATATCTTAAAATTCAGTTTTACACTCTATTTAAAAATAGGGAACTCTTGAGCATGAGGAGTCCAAGATTCTCCGTGTCCAGCTTGAGCTGAACCAGGTCAAAGGTGAGGTTGACCGGAAGCTTGCAGAGAAGGATGAGGAGATGGAGCAGATCAAGAGGAACAGCCAGAGGGTGACTGACTCCATGCAGAGCACCCTGGACTCTGAGGTCAGGAGCAGGAATGATGCCCTGAGAATCAAGAAGAAGATGGAGGGAGACCTCAATGAGATGGAAGTTCAGTTGAGCCATGCCAACCGCCAGGCTGCTGAGTCCCAGAAAAATCTGAGGACCGTCCAGGGTCAGCTCAAGGTCAGCAGTATAAATATTCAGTGTATTGTTTTTTACACTGATTACACCAATGCAGTATAGCAAACACCACACATTTCTCTGTCAACCAGGATGCTCAACTGCACCTTGATGATGCTGTCAGAGGACAGGAAGACATGAAGGAGCAGGCTGCCATGGTGGAGCGCAGGAACGGCCTTATGTTGGCTGAGATTGAGGAGCTGAGAGCTGCCCTGGAGCAGACAGAGAGAGGCCGCAAAGTGGCTGAGCAGGAGCTGGTTGACGCCAGTGAGCGTGTTGGCCTCCTGCATTCCCAGGTAGAGAAAAAATGGTTGTTTTAACTGATACATTAAAGAAACAATTCCAGCATTCCAGCAAAATATAACTGAGGTTGTTTCTTTCTCCACACTAGAACACAAGTCTGCTGAACACAAAGAAGAAGCTTGAGGCCGACTTTGTTCAGGTCCAAGGTGAAGTTGATGACATTGTCCAGGAGGCAAGAAATGCTGAGGACAAGGCCAAGAAAGCCATCACTGATGTAAGGTTTCTTTTTCTGAAACTGAGCATTATATTTAAAAGTATTTTTACTTGTATTATTTAAAAAAACACTATTTTGTCATCTAGGCTGCCATGATGGCAGAGGAGCTGAAGAAGGAGCAGGACACCAGTTCTCATCTAGAGAGGATGAAGAAGAACCTGGAAGTCACTGTCAAGGATCTGCAGCACCGCCTGGATGAGGCTGAGAATCTGGCCATGAAGGGTGGCAAGAAACAGCTCCAGAAACTGGAGTCCAGGGTAGGTAACAAAATATGACTGAATGAATATGTTTAACTCATCATACCAAAACAGGTGTCAGTATCTGAAATGGAAATATTTTTTTATGTTAAGGTTCGTGAACTGGAAGGTGAGGTTGAGGGTGAACAGAGACGTGGTGTTGATGCTGTCAAGGGAGTCCGCAAATACGAGAGGAGGGTGAAGGAGCTCACCTACCAGGTAAGAAAGCTCTCCTCTTTACTTTAGAACTGCACGCAAAATCTGAGAGGGGAGGACCTTTCTTGACAAACTTTTTCTCTTTAGACTGAGGAGGACAAGAAGAATGTCACCAGACTGCAGGATCTGGTTGACAAGCTGCAGCTGAAGGTCAAGGCCTACAAGAGGCAGGCTGAGGAAGCAGTGAGTATTTCTCTACCTTTGCTATACAGGAAAAAAATCTGCATTGACACTCTTGTTTTGTTTTTCTGTATTAATTGCACTCAATTTCATATACAACAGGAGGAACAGGCCAATACTCACCTGTCCAAGTGCAGGAAGGTTCAGCATGAGCTGGAGGAGGCTGAGGAGCGTGCCGACATTGCTGAGTCCCAAGTCAACAAGCTCAGGTCCAAGACCCGCGATGCCGGAAAGGTAAGATAATGTTTTCTGAACAAATATTAGTGTTATTGATTTGTATTTGTCATATAGTAAATTCATTTTCTTTGTTCTTTTTTAAAGGGCAAAGAGGCTGCAGAGTAAACTCTCGGAATCCATGTCACTTTCATCTGGATTAAAAATCCTGGTTAATGAGACTGTTCTGTAACAATGCATACTGCCTAATAAATATTTATTTATCTGAATATTGTTGTTTGACTTTTATTAATGACTCATTCATTAGATCATTCGTAACATGGATGAAGGTTTACTACAAGATCAAGCCTCGTGCTTAAAGTGAAAAAGAACTTGCCACTTTGAAGGAGGAGCATGCAAAACTCAAATAGAACTATGCAAAAGCTGAGGCCAAGAAGAAGGAACTTGAGGAAAAGATGGTGGCTCTGGTTCAAGAAAGGAATGACCTGCAGCTGCGATTGTCATCTGTATGTTTTTCTAATTATTGGTGGAGGAACTATTCTACATAATTACGTATCACATATTCTAAACAAGGTTCTGACTCTGACTTCTTACCCATTGTACGGGTCTGAGAATCTCAGATGCTGAGGAGAGGTGTGAGGGTCTGATCAAGAGTAAGATCCAGCTTGAGGCTAAACTCAAGGAGACAACCGAGAGAATGGAGGATGAAGAGGAAATCAATGCTGAGCTGACTGCCAAGAAGAGGAAACTGGAGGATGGTACAAATACTTGAAAAGAGACAGAAATAAGTAAATAAATAAATGTTTCATAAATGTTAAATACATTTTACAGTGAGTGATAAGCGAGATCAAAGAGGTATGTCTTAAGTGCATGTTTAAAGGTTTCAACCGTTTCAGCCATTCTTAGGTATTCTGGCAGAGTGTTCCAAAGGTTGGGGGCATAGAAACTAAAAGCTGCTTCCCCATGTCTCTTTGTCCTGGCTTTTGGAACTGTTAGAAGTTCAGTGCCGGAGGACCTCAGGGATCTACTGGGTGTACCTTGAGAGCATGTCTGTTATATATTCAGGTGCATGACTATGGAGTGATTTATAGACTAGTAGGAGAACTTTGAAATCTATTCTAAAACTAACAGGTAGCCAGTGCAGTGATTTTAATACTGGTGTGATGTGCGCTCTCCGTCTTGTTTTAGTGAGGACTCGCGCTGCTGCATTCTGTATTGTTTGTAGTTGACTAATGGCTTTTTTTGGTAGACCAGACAAAAGCGAGTTACAGTAGTCTAGCCTGCTCGTGATAAATGCGTGCATCAGTCTTTCGGTGTCAGCCTGAGCGAGAAACGGTTGCACCTTAGCAATGTTTCTTAAGTGATAAAAAGATGTTTTAATTATATTTTTGATATGGGTTTCAAAATTGAGATCTGAGTCAAGTATGACGCCAGTATGACGCCAGGTTTCTGGCTTGGTGCTTGGTGTTAAGTGCTAGTGTTTTTTAGTGTGCAGATAGTTTCTCTCTTTCGTTTTTTTCACCAATGACTAATACCTCTGTTTTATCTTGGTTTAGCTGGAGAAAGTTTTGTGACATCCATACATTTATATCAGAAATGCAATTTACCAAACAATCAATAGAGCTGTAGTTGTTGGGTGTTACAGAAATATAGAGCTGGGTGTCATCTGCATAGCTATGATCAGAGGTGTAAAAAGTACTGAAATGTTGTACTCAAGTAAAAGTACAATTACTTTGATGAAATTTTACTTAAGTACAAGTAAAATTACCCATCTAAAAATCTACTCAAGTAAAAGTAAAAAGTAGTTCATTTAAAATGTACTTTAAGTAAAAGTTACTTAGTTACTTTCAACAACTTGATGGGGGCCGCTCCTATATAGTGCAAAAAAGGACAAGGGGTCATAAATCCAATACAAAAACTAGTTATTTTTTATTAAAGGAGAATCTTTAGAAATATAAGTGCAATGACATTAAACATGTCAAACATTAAACATGTCAACACAACATTTAAGAACTTTTGGGAGGACATGTCAAGACATGACAGCTAAAATAAAAAGTTAAAATACCGCTGCCCCACTTAAACTTTGGTTACTTTACTTGTGTCCACCTTTAGAGCATTAGTCTACAAACTTCTTGTTGAGTTTGAGCAGCAGCTGATTTTCAAGATGAGTAGAGTTCATCCGGGCTAGCTTTGCATTGAACAGCAATCCAGCACAGCTGAAGAGTCGCTCGCAGGCGGCCGAGGCAGGTAGGCCAGTATTGAGTTTCAGGGACAGTTTTTTGATATTCTGAAAGGCGTTCAGCAGATCCATATTGACTGAGACACAGGCTAGGTACCCTTCTAACTCCCCTGTACCTTCTGACCTTCTGGACTTCATTGAGGAAAATATTGTCCAACTTGCTCCAGCCTCCAACATCCGGTCAAGGTGTTGTCTGACATAGACTAGACCTGTAGAATGACAAACAACATTTCTGACAATTAAGTATTGAGCTGCCATCAAGAGTGCATCATAACACAGAAATAGCTATAAATAGCTACTTGAGATGACAGACCTACAGTATACAGAATTATAGCATTATTTTCTATTTCTACATGCATCACAATTCATAATCCTCAATTCTTGCTAACCGGGACCCCTTAACATGAACATGAAAGACGTGCACGTTGCAAAGCCACCACTTATCGTTATCAATATCTGACTAAACATCGTGATAAATTGCAGATAACGACATACACATTGACTTGTCCAACTGTCTGAAAACGATGGTGTGCGCATTCACATTGTTCTGTTTCAAGGCATGGGAGGCAGCCAAATGATTAGCCTAATATCAGTTTATGTGGTGTATTTCATTGCTGATGACTGATCTGCAGTTTTTAACACAATATGAGAGACTGAACATAATAATTCTATGACCTGAAACGAATGGAAGACAGGAATGGTATTATTAGTCGATTGGATGACCACTGTCGACGTTAGCATACTCAGGTCGGTTGCAAGTGCTAGCCAAAATTAGGCTACTACCTATTTTGCTTAATGGAGCAAAGCTAACAAAATGACAAAAACGCTGTCTGAACTACTAATGGAAAGGGACAAATACTGTACTTACCAACACATGCTTGCGCAGATTTGAAATGAATTTGTATAAGCAGAAAGTTCTGACTGGCGAATTAGGCACAGTTTACACAGCATATAGCTGTTGCCTCTTTTACGTTGGAAGGCAAACTGCTTGCTGAGATGTGGCCACGGGTTTTCTTCATCTTCTTTAATTTCAACTGGCGGAAAGTTCGGTGCTTCAGCTTGTTGGTGGTCCGCAGCTTGTTGGTAGTCCGCACTATCATCTTCCTCCAGATCTATCTCTTGTGACTCGGCACCGTACCGGCGCCTTGCATGACTCCATCATATACTCTATGCAGCATCCACCATTGCAGTGAGAATTGTGGTGCGCGATTCCCGCCTTGAACTATGTTTTTTTTTTTTACTCAGTAACGGATGTAATTTCCAATGTAGCGAAGTACAATACTTCAGTCAAAATCTACTTAAGTAAAAGTAAAATTACCGATTTCAAAAACTACTTAAAAATTACAAAGTACACAAAAAAACTACTCAATTACAGTAACGTGAGTAAAAGTAATTCGTTACTTTACACCTCTGGCTATGATAGTCGATGTTGTGCCTCCTAATTACACTATCAAGGGGTAGCATGTATAGACTGAAAAGTAAGGGCCCTAAAATGGAACCTTGAGGGACCCCACAGGTCATACAAATGTTTTTTGAGCTGTGGTCTCCGAGGGCGACAAAGTATTCCCGGCCAGTTAGATAGGTCCTAAACCAGTTTAGGACCGGACAAGTGAGGCCAACCCAATTTTCAAGTCTATCAATAAGGATATTGTGATCAACAGTATCAAAGGCTGTGCTCAGATCCAGAAGGGCCAAGACAGATAGTTTTTTGGAGTCAGCATTAATCCTGAGATCATTTACAACCTTGACTAATGCCGTTTCTGTGCTATGATTGGAACGAAAACCAGATTGTAAGGTGTCAAATGCACAGTTAGCATCTAGGAAATTATTTAACTGTTTAAAGACAATTTTTCCCAGGATTTTGCTTAGAAAGGGAAGGTTAGAGATGGGTCTAAAATTATTTAGAACTGAAGAGTCTAAATTGCTTTTCTTCAGGAGGGGTCTCACCAGGGCAGTTTTAAGTTCTGATGGGAAAATACCTGTAAGCAGGGAACAGTTTATAATGGCTAGAATGTCCTTAGACACAGAGTCAAAGATGGTCTTAAAAAATTTGGTGGGAAGGGGATCAAGAGGGCATGTAGACGGCTTCAGTTGTGACACTACTTTGCTCAGCATTTCTATATCAGCCAGTGCAAAAAAGCTCATACTGTTACAGCATTGTGGAAGGGGATCAGAAAACAAGACTTTTGGAATTTCTTGAGCAATATTCTTTCTAATGTTCGTTATCTTATCTCTGAAAAATGCTGCAAATTACTCACATTTGGAGGTGGAAAAGAGACTATCATCTACTTTGGGTGCAGGATTTATAAGGCTGTCTATTGTTGAAAAGAGGACCCTGGAATTGTTAGAATTTGTAGATATCAAATAAGAGAAATGATCCTTAGTTGTACTAACTATAAGTATACTATAAGTTGTACCTACACATAGGTCGATAAGAGGAACATAAACAAACACAATAAAGTAAACAAACTATGAGCGGCACCAATGCATCAAACACACGTAAAAAGAGAACAGCAACTAGCACCCCTGTGTAGCTGTGAGGGTCTACAACACTGTAAGCATATAAAACAAACACAGGTAAGAATGGTTGCTGTTACTTTACCATAGTGCAAAATAGCAATCAAAAGACTAATCAGCTGTGCTAATCCCACAGCCTTAAAAGCAGCACACATGAAAAAGGCAATGGCAGAACACTAATTATAAACAGCAATACATGGCAATGTGTTAGCCAGCCTACATTACAGTGTCATCGATTGTCAGTGATAAAATGAATGGCCGTTATGGCTTGCTGGTACGCAACACAGAACACGTATCAGGTTTAACACATACCTGTTAAAGTAGGCTATGAACACTGTGGCTGATGGCTTCTGGAGAACAAATCCCCTCACTGCTACGGTAACAGTGCCCAGGAGACACTTGCCTCGCACAACACCAATACAGCATCACTCCCCCACACGCACATCAAGCCCATCAACATACAGCTGATCTGCCAACGACTGCCCTCCTGTAGATTTCACCTTGCACCCGTGATGCTGCTACACAGCTTCAGAACCAGTGGTGTTGACAACGAGCTACCGGCTTTAGGCCCCTGGGTGTCTATACATAAGCCTGTTGGTAATACGTCAGGCAGCTTAATCAATGGCCATCCCATTCCCCAATTAGTGACGTAGTGCTGTGTGACAGGAAGAGAGACAGAGAGAGAGAGAGAGACTAACTGCGCAAACTGGAGAGGGAGGGGGCACCAAACTATTATTACTGGCCCACGGATATATTTATATTGTAATAACAAAAATGTTCCTAACATTGACATTGACAGGTTAAAAATTCCTGCGAGGCCTGGGGGCTGCGGGGGTAATCTCTACGGGTCTGGTAGTAACAGATACAAGAATGGTAGGGAGTGTGCAATGGGCTAGTATAGCCAGTTAAGGGATAGACAGTGGGTTGCCAAGATGGGGATCTTCCCCGCATTGATGTATAAAAACTGTGTTATAACTAATTTATAATGGCTTATTAATGATTTACAAAGTGTTTACAACCTAATTAATGACCTAATTATAAACCATTTATAAACCTTTATAAATGGAGCCTGATTGTAAAGTGGTAACCAATTTTTTTTAAACAGGGACTTTGGAACAAGCCAACTTCTCAGCAAGATTGAGGATGAACAGTCACTTAGTGCTCAGCTTCAGAAGAAGATCCAAGAGATTCAGGTCTGTTTAACCTCATCCATAGCAAAAGCTGTCTCTGTATTTACACTTTGCTTATTACTATTTTCTTTATTTCCAATAGGCCCGCATTGAGGAACTGGAGGAAGAGATTGAGGCTGAGCGTCAAATTGAGATGAACAAGAAGCGTGAGGCTGAGTTCCAGAAGCTGCGTCGTGACCTTGAAGAGTCCACTCTGCAGCATGAAGCCACTGCTGCAGCTCTCCGTAAGAAGCAGGCTGACAGCGTGGCCGAGCTGGGAGAGCAGATCGACAACCTCCAGCGTGTCAAGCAGAAGCTTGAGAAGGAGAAGAGTGAATACAAGATGGAGATTGATGAGCTCTCCAGCAACATGGAGGGAGTTGCTAAAGCTAAGGTAAAGAACATGTTTACCGTAAAGTAACACAATAAAACAATTTGCCATATTTTGAGGTATGTTTTATGAACAACTACTTTCGATGTCATCTTTACATTTTTTTGATGGCTTGTGGTCATGTGAAGGACAGATTAACACACATGTCATTCCCACCAGCCTTCCAGAGTGTGCACTTTGTAGTTTTGTTGTTCGGGTTTGAACACTCTGCGAAGATATAAGAAAAGCCTTCACAGCACGACATTGCCAATAACATCACCAAAAGTCACTAGTAAACATGTTAGCAAGCTTTTATCAGTGCCTACTGGGCTGTTGGTGGTGTTTACAAGGCTTTTATGCTTTAAAGTTTTAGACCAGAAAACTCCTTAATGTTGCTTTAATTTTTTAATGTGCCCAAACCAATGTTTAGTATGTGCAAATATACTGTACTTTCTTAATGAGCATATTTCACACAGCCAATTGTCATTTAATAGCAAGTCATTTCAACGAATGAGGCCACATGGCTATGTTACTTTCTGAACCCAGGTATGTTTTACCCACCTAGCATATTCACTAACAGGGAAATCTGGAGAAGATGTGCCGGATCCTCGAGGACCAGCTCAGTGAGGTGAAGGGCAAGAGTGAGGAGGGTGCTCGCCAGATCAATGACCTCAGTGTTCAGAGAGCAAGACTACAGACTGAAAACGGCAAAACTTTCAGAATGTCTTGCCATTTAAATCTCTCCTTCTTGTTCATGTTATACTGTATGTATTATATGTTAAGAACATATCTGAACTAGGTGAGCCAAGCCTGAAAATGGTTAAAATAGAGAGCATATTTACTAAATTATGTTTTATTTTGTATTACTGTTGTGTCCATGCCTGGTTGTTACATTTTCTGCTTGCCCAAAAAAGTCACACTAAATACGTAATTCCCTACAAGATGAGCTTGGCCGTCAGCTGGACGAGAAAGATGCATTTATGTTTCAGCTGACCAGAAACAAACAGGCTTTCACTCAGCAAATTGAGGAGCTGAAGAGGCTCAACGAAGAGGAGGTCAAGGTACTGATACCTGTGAATGACATGATGACAAAATTGTTATGAATCTAAACACAATACCACACCACTTACCATTATACCGAGGGCATTGGGCACATTTAGTATTTACTAACAAAAATGATTTTAAACAAACAGGCCAAGAACACCGTGGCCCATACTGTTCCGTCTGCACGCCATGACTGCGACCTTCTGAGGGAGCAATTTGAGGAAGAGCATGAGGCAAAGGCTGAGCTGCAGCATGGTATGTCCAAGGCCAATGGCGAGGTTGCCATCCAGCGCACTGAAGAGCTTGAAGATGCCAAGTAAGTAACACTCACTCGAACAGACGATATGTAGAACTATGTTGACTTCTGAAACAAATCAATCATTTTATCATCCGAAAAAAGCTTGCCCAGCGTCTACAGGAAGCTGAGGAACAAATTGAGGCTATCAACTCCAAGTGTGCTTCTCTGGATAAAACCAAGCAGAGACTCCAGGCTGAGGTTGAAGACCTCATGGTTGATGTGGAGAGCCAATGGTCTGGCTGCCAACCTTGACAAGAAGCAGAGGAACTTTGACAAGGTAATATTTTCCAACACAACATTTACAACATTTACAGACTGCACACGTTACTACAGTTGCATGCCCTTATAAGGAGCTGACGAGGCGTGTATGTGTGCAAATCCAGGTGCACCAGAACGCGCTTTCAATTTAAGAATCCTCATTCGGAGGGAACACGGCTGAGAACACTTTGGCTGCGTAAGAACACATTTTCAGGCGTTCATGAATCTGGCGATCTTTTTCCGAAGTCCGTAAGAAACATTTCAGAAGAAACTTCAGAAAATGTTCGAGAATGAGGCCCATTGTTCCTGGGCACAGTAAATTGTACAAAATTCAACACATTCTGGCAAAAGTCGGTCGCAGTGAATGGTCAGCAGATGACGTTCAAGTTGGACACAGGCGCAGTGACAGCTATCCCGGCACATTTGTACTCTCAAAGGCGACATGGAAAGCTGCTACCGACAAAGAAAAGACTGTGTGGACCAAGTAACACTGTGACGAAGTGAAATATTCACCGTCACTTTAAATAGCGCAGAAAGACGTTGGGGAAATTGTTTGGGTTTTATGTGAGTGCTTGATGAACGGTTTGACCAGGGTGAGACGGAATCGCGGGTGGAGCGGCATGGCGCCATGCTGTGAGCCAGTGATCTGAATCACTCCTGGATACAAACAATATCACGGAAACAATGGAAGCTTACCTGCAGCATAACCAGCGCTGGCCAAAGGCGAGTGTTTGTGAACAGGACTTCCTTATTCTGGCAGGAGCGCCAAACAATGGACTGTTCCATTTAGACAGGGGTGTTTTTGTTTAGATATGTTTGTGCATGTGGTGATGCGAGATGTAAATTGTTGTATGTTTCATACATGTTTAATATGTTAAAGTATTGTCTGTTTAGATAATTGATTTGTGATTGATGGTTAACTCCCGGAAGGAGGAGTTAAGGAAATATAACCTGCATCCAGGGAATGGCAGGGAGGTGAGTTTGGACCTCTGACTTGAGAGGATACCAAAGTTGAGTTAGGACCTCTGACGTGAGAGGATACCTGTTGCTCTTGAGAATGAGGCTATAACTGCTAGTCAGTATCATCAGTACCTTTTTGTTTGTTTTGACAAAGTTTAAGTTAAATGTTAAATGTTAAATGTTCGTATTGTCTGTCACCTGCCGGCAACTTTAATAAATCTGCACCTTTTGGACTACTTGAACACATTCTCCTGGTTACTGCCTCTGCCGCGCAACCCGCTACTTCACAAACACTCCCATAGAGGTGAAGGGACTTTTTACCGCGGATATTAGCCACAATGGAACTGTAGCGAAGCAGCAGGTGTATGTTGTGCCAGGCTTAGTGACACCTTTGCTTGGCTTACCAGCGATACAGGACCTCTGCCTGCTCAGCCCAGTGTAAGCCATCACCATAGCTGAGGTAAGCTACAAAGAACAATATCATAGAGTTTTCAGTGGCTTAGGAAAGCTAGAGGGAGAGTACAAAATTAAATTAAAAAAAAATGCCACTCCATTTGCCCTCGCTGTGCCACGCCATGTACCATTGCCCTTAAGGGGAAAAGTTCAAGAAGAGTTAAAAAGGATGGAGGAAATGGGTGTTATTTCTCCCATAGAGGAAGCTACAGAGTGGTGCTCTGAAATGGTCGTAGTATCAAAATCTAATGGGAAAATTAGAATATGTGTCGACCTAACCCGCCTGAACGAAAATGTGTGCAGGGAGCGACATATTCTTCCAGCTGTTGTCGAGACACTAGCTAAGCTAGCTGGAGCTAGGATTTTTTACCAAACTGGATGCCACTGCGGGTTTTTGGCAGGTGCCTTTGCACAAAGACTCAGCTCCACTCACCACCTTCATCACACCGATAGGCCGTTATTGTTTTAATCGGCTTCCCTTTGGAATATCATCCGGACCAGAACACTTTCAGAAGCGATTGACACAGATGCCGGCCTGGAGGGAACTTTGTGTCATGCAGATGACATCCTGGTGTTCCGTGCCATGCCCAGAGGGCATGATGACAGAGTGCATCAAGTATTACAAAGACTGCAGCAGCGAGGCTTAACTCTGAATGACAAATGTCAGTTCGCAGTAAAGCAGGTTCAAATTTCTCGGACACATTGTCAGTTCAGAGGGCATACGAGCAGATCCCGAGAAGATCAGGGCGATTAGAGAGATGCCGCCACGAAAAAATGTGGCCGACATAAACCTCTTCATGGTGATGGTCAACTATGTGGGAAAATTCTCCCCTAATATAACCTCGCAGAGCTCACAGGGCCAATCAGAGACCTCCTGAAAGCTGAAAACATGTGGATGTGGGGAGCAGCGCAGAAGTGTGCCTTTGAAAAGGTGAAAAACGAGCTCAGCTCATCTACTGCCCTTGCCCAGTACAGTCCAGAGAAACAGACCAGGGTTTCAGCAGATGCATCCTCTTATAGATTAGGAGGAGGTCTTGTCTCAGCTTCAAGAATCTGGAGACTGGAAGCCAGTGGCTTTCATATCTCGCCTGCATGACTGAAACAGAGCGCAGATATGCCCAAATGGAAAAGGGGGCCTTTGCTGTCGAAAGATTTCAGACCTACCTCCTGGGCCTACACTTTGTGATCCGAACCGACCACAAACCATTAATCAGTCTGGATGACATCCCTCCTCGTATTATGCGCTTCAGATTGAGACTTCTGCGTTTTTCCTACTCAATCGTACATGTACCAGGGACAAATCTTATTACAGCTGACGCTCTATCAAGAGCTCCACTCCTGCGTACTGCAACAGAGGAAGACCTTGCGCTCCAGAATGACGTGACAGCTCAAATCAATGAGGTCATTCAGCAACTCCCAGCCTCACCTGAGAAAATGCTACAAATAAGAAGAGGACAAGAAGAAGATCCAGTGTGTAAGCAGCTGTCCGACCTGATCCACACAGGGTGGGAAAGAAACAGTTCTGCGCCACAGTTAAAGCCCTTTTGGCAATACAGAAACAACCTGTTGATGGTGGATGGCCTGTTGATGAAAGGAAGGAGAATACTGATTCCAGCTAGTTACACAATAGCAACAGCTTCATTATATAAATGTTCTTAATAAGTTATTTAGTAAAACATACCAAGAGATGTTGAATTGTAGCCTCTCTGCTCAACACTCAACACAGTCACGTCAAAAGCTGAGGAGTCTGTCGCTATGTGGTAAAAACATTAGGCTACATCACACCAGGTTGAACACCATGCAAACATGCTAGCTACTATGGGTGTAGTGAGAGTTGCCGGCCTACCTGAAGTACACAGAGCTAATGCCTAAAGCATTCGGTAAACCTCGCAGCAAACAATTGCCTCCATTACAACACGGCAACTTGAACTATCGCGGGCCTCATAAAGGTAACGGCACGTCAGCCATGGGCTGCCTAAAAGCTCCTGGGTCCTAAAGCTAAAAGAAGTAGCCTGTCAGCCATGGGCTGACTAAAAACTCCTGGGTCCTAAAGCTACCCCGTTACACCAGCATGGCCAGTCTTGAGAGCTTTTGAGTTGAAAGACCAGGAGCTTAAGAGACAACAGGCTGAATGAAGGATACAACCGACGACACAGAGCACGGGAGACACCACCACTCCAGCCAGGTCAGAGAGTTTGGATACGGAATGTACCACACACAGGAGTCGTCTCTGGCTCAGCAGGGCCACCACGTTCATACGTGATTCAAACCTCAACAGGCAGTCTCCGAAGAAACCATTCTCATTTGAAAGTGGTGCCTTCACCGTCTGGAAGGCAGCCACACTCTGGCCTACACACCAGGGTTGGCACAGAAGTCAAGCCTGTGAAAAGACTACATTTGTAGTTTAGTGTTGTGAGTATAAACGGAGCAGAATAACCTCCATACCACAACATAGAGGATCAGGCAGTACACCCTCCCTCTCAGTTAAGTTATGTACTGTGTACATATGTTCATATGTAAAAAAAAAAAAAAAAAAGAAAGGAAAATGAAATGTGGAATGTATGTCTAGATATGTGTTGTGAAATGTGTGTCTAGATATGAGATATGAAAATATGAAGTTAATTTAACTAGTTTACCTATGCTCATGTTTACAGAGATGTTAAAGATGCCAACTATTCCCTGCCTTGTTGGTAAAATCAGCATTAGGCTTTATTAACATATGATTTAAGTAAAGATTCTGTTAAGTAAAGATTCTGTAAATATCCTGAAAATATCAGTTTAAAAGGGGGAGATGTAGTGAGCAGGTTTTGCTATGTAATGAGTGCGCATGCGCGAGTGTTCAGACTTTAAGATATGCCTAGTAAATGGTCAACCATATGCCTTGGTCCCTGGCCCATTCCTTATTAATAGAAGTACTATAAACTACAAGACAGGGTAAACCTATGCATTCCTGATACTAAATAACTAATACAAAAGTTTATCTACAGAAAGTAAACGAAGCAACATTGTTTCCAAACAAAGAACTGTTCTATTTACCCGACTGCAACATGCACACATAGTGGCGGATACAGTTGACAGGTCCCCTCTTAAACTGTAGCCAATGTCCAGGTCATGAGGCTGGACCTACTTGGGTTGTTGAGCATGATCATAATGAAAGAGGGCTGTTATGTACCCTTTGCTCAAGAACAGCCTCTTTTTCACTGTGCAGCTACTGACTGTGGTGCAGGTCTTTGTGTGATGCTCAATAGCAAAAGCAAGTAGTCATTTGAATCTCTAAATAAAATAAAATGGATTTGCCTCTAAATGTTTAACACTGAGCCCCACTCTTGCAAGAACCTGCACATTTCCATGGCATTCAACTTGGTTGCCTCCTTGGCACGTGAATAAAACAACATATGGAATCTATAGGGTCCAATTCCAGAAGATTCTTCCAGCCACAGTAGATGAGTCACGCTGAGGTGAACTATCTCCTAAAATATCACACAATGTAGGCTACATGTATGCAAGTGGGATTGGGAATGACAGCATTACCCTTAGCCATTGATGAACTTTGACCTACAGTGGATTGCTATGGATCTATGAGGCTTGATGAAAGCCAGAAAAATGCCATAAATTAGTCTAGAAACAGCCTTTTAAATTCAGCTTTAACTGTGAAGGTCCACAACACAATATCACAGTGCTTGAAACGTCTGGTGATAGCCTTCTCAGTGGTGTGTCAGCTGAAGGTACCTTCACAAACATGACTGACTCTCTCAGTAGCATGTGAGTACATTACACTTGTGGATGCACAGAGGAGTGTGAAGTACATGGCTGCAAATTCAGCAGTCACACCTCCCCCACCGAATTCTCAGATTCACCTCATGGTTGCAGAGAAACAAGACAGACCTGAGGAGGGACAGCCCTCTGGAAGTCCCTGTCTACCTTTCTGGTGTCTGAAAATAAATGTATTGTGTTGTACACTGGATGCTGGATAATTGCCAATTTACAACCAGTTACTTTGCATTGTGTGAAAAGGTGAAGTCCCTCCCCCTTCTCACTGTGGTCCAGGAGGGAAGAAGGACTGGACTCCCCTACCTAAATGGTTGGGTCTGGATTCCCCCACCCCTTTGGAGGGGTCCAATTACCTTTTAATTGGACCCAGGTGGCCTTACTTAAGGTGCACCTTATTGTTTCATGGAGGAGAAGGACAGACTGAACATGCTGGATGGAGCTTGGACCAGGTACTAGACAAAACCTGAATGCTCAGAGGTGTACCTGGTCTAGTATAGGCTTTAGTGTGTTCAGTTTGTGTTTGTATGTTTTGGGGTTTTACAAAAACCCTGTTGTAAATAAATATAGCTATTTTTATGGAAGTCAAGTCAAAGTCAAAGTCAAAGTAGCTTTATTGTCAATTACTTTGCATGTTAAGACATACAAAGGAATCGAAACGGTGAAACATATAAGTGCACACGCACAACAACAGATAAGACAAGACATATAGATATACATATACATATAGTTATACACATACAGATACCTGTACAGCAGCATAAGTTTACTTTAAAGTGACAGGTAGTGCAAAAAAAGGCAGCAAAAAGACATCCTGTGAGATGTATGTAACACATTGGCAGTGCAAGTATAACAGTAAGTGGTAAAGTGATAAAAGTGCAAGGGACAGTTTTGTTGCAGAGTCCTGAGTTATTGTAGGGGGGGGGGGAGGATTTCAGCCTCCTATCAGACTGACGGATATGGCTGGGGGGAGTGAGGGGAGAGAATTTAGCTTCCTGACAGCTTGGTGTATAAAGCTATTTCTGAGTCTGGTGGTTGCAGTGCTTTCCTGCTGTGTGCAGTACAGCTACTGCCCCACACAGTGATGCAGCTGGACAGGATGCTTTCAATGGTGCCCCGGTAGAATGCGTTCAGGATGGGTATGGGAGCTTTCACTCGCTTGAGCTTGCGGAGGAAGTAGAGGCGCCGCTGGGCTTTCTTCGCCAGTGATGCAGAGTTGGTGGCCCAGGAGAGGTCCTCACTGATGTGCACCCCCAGGAATTTGGTGCTGCTCACACGCTCCACAGCAGCACCATCGATGGTCAGTGGTGGGTGTTCAGTGTGGGTTCAGTGTGGTTCAGTGTGGAAGCATGCCCGTATTAAGACTTCATGGTGCCCCTGGGCAACAGTGACTCTCTGGTGCCCACCTACCCCCACCCCGCAGAACACAAACCATACCTATCCACCTATTGGTCCTTGAGTAGAAATACTTTCTTACTGTACTCAAGTATTATTTCTGAGTATCTGTACTTTACTTGATTGTTTTTTTATACATACTTTTTGCTTAATACTGCTCCACTACATTTTCCATACATTGATGTAACCTATGTAAGGAATAATGCACTGGGAGCAAGTCAGTTATAAGAAAATAACCGTTCGACATGGGGATGCTACCGTTTACCCCCCTGAAGTGCGGTTATTTTCCATAACTCACTTGCTCCCAGTGCATTATCCCGCTTATATCACAGCAAACTTGCCAAAGTAATTAATGCATATGCTGTAAATTATGTTTAATGTGAACTTATGTTATTAGAAATCATAACTTAATACAGTGCAGAACTATTGTTTTATCTTTTGTTGACCTTAATGAAATGAAATGAAAAACAGGTATATTATTCGTCTGAATCATAAGAAAGTTTATACTTTTACTTTTGGTACTTAAGTAGGATATACAGACTTAAATCTGCTACAATCTACACAGAAAAGGAGAACATGAGCACATGTACAAACAAATCAAGCTTTATTTATTTAATCGAACTTGCCCAAAAACAAGTCAGAAGCCTGCCAAGTAGCCTACGTCTTTCAACCAGTACATGGCGACATTAATAGCACTTTCTTAACAATGCATAGTATAGTTATCAATCTTCATTGCAATTAGGTAGCACACCAAACAATGAAATCTGACATTACAAAAAGCAATCCAACGTTAGTTGGATTAAGTTATCATTAAACCAACTCACAGCACCGCAAATAAGCATTGCAGTTCACAAAGCTTTCCAAAACTTAAATAGCTAACAAGAAGTGATGACGGCTATCATAAACATCGGCGAGGTTATGCATTTAGTGACACACACGTACACTGTTCAAACCTTTGCAAGCGCAGTGAGTCTACTAACGAACTATCATTTCAGAACCATTGGGAGCAGACAGCACGCACACACACACTTTGCCTTCTGAAAAACACAGATTTACACTGTTCAAACCTTTGCAAACGCATTTTTTTTTTAAGTGGCCGCATTTCTACACTCTTTATCTTTTTTCAACTGTCGTTCTGCATTACCGCTAAGTTGCTGCCGATTCATCTTGATCGTTCTGTTGGTGCGTCTTTCGCTGAGTTTGTGCATTGTGTTTGGAACGTCAAATTGTGAAAAAGAATGAAAAAAAAAATAATTAAATAAAAAATACATCGGTTGCTTGGTGCCCCTGGAGTCTTGGTGCCCCTGGGCAGTTGCCCAGTTGCCCATATGGTTAATCCGGCCATGTGTGGAAGCCACTGTCTCCTGCGTCGTGTGTTCCTGCCTGCAACCCCATTCTACCAGGCTACATCCCACATGGTGAGATGGCCGGCGCGAGCGGTCTTTCACACATTGTTTTTTAGTTTTTTTGTAAAACTGTGTCATTTCCACAATTGTACTGATTGACTAAAGCAGATCTCAGACACACTTATTCACTAAGTTCTTCTGTGGTATTTACTTTGCTTTTGGTTTGAAGGCAGATCATTCAAAGTTCTCCCTTTCAGTTTGTCTCTCACTCCAGTAGAGTTGAGGCAGGGTCAGGATATCTTAAAGTGCAGTGATATCCATTTTCTCCTATATTTAGACAGCTGGCTGCTATGCTACAGAGACCTGCTATGTTTAAGAGGGGAAAACGTTTTTCAACTTGAAATTTGATTACTTTCTAGACATTTTTAACCCTTAGAAGGGGAGAACACCGAATGTTAAGACTACATAAAGTAATGCTGGATTTACAGATTGGGATTGATAGACTGGGATTTACAGTTAGCTGTGAGAAGTCATCGCCTCTTGGTGCACATGATCCAGTTTAAATTATATTCCTTTATGTAGCTCCAGTACGAGACAGTCTCAAGATATTTTAAACAGAGGCTGTGACCTAAGCCTTTAACAACAAACATAAAAGTAGTGGTGGTAAATAAAAACGAGCCCCTTTTAAGTGGGAAAAATCCAGCTAAGAGGGATGGGGTGGCATCTGCCTGAGGCTGGTCCTAGAAAGAGACAGCATGTGAGGGCAATGTAGCATTTGGGAACCATCTGTATGGTCAGGGAATAGAGTATTCCACACCTGCTTATGCTAGTGCACAAAGGCGGACTCATGCTTTATGAAATTCTGATACCAACAGCAGATTTGTCAGGTACTGATAAAAAAAAAAAGTACAAAAAACAATTATAAAATAAAATAAATATTAATATTTCTCTACTGATCTGTGTTATAAATGTAATTTCTGCAGGATTCCAATCAAAATCGCTGAATTTGCGCATGTCCTGTTCAAACAGACAGGAGACAGCGAGACGGTGAGCGCATGCGTAGACCCTATTTAGTCTTGTTGATCTGAGATAAAACCGCATTGAAAAAGCACGGAGGTGAGGCACACAGTACCTCTGCCTCAATGAAGGGGGCGTGCGAGAGCCCACCGGTCGGATTTATGCTGGTTCTGCCGTTGCTCTTCTTCTGCACTTATATTTGACCCTGACTTCGAAAATGAAAGATTCTATTGCTAAGCTAAAACATTTCGTGAAGTGATCAATAATGGGAGACCAATGCCAGAGCTAAAAGGTATGCTTTAAATGACGGGACAGAAGATAACTCGATCGACTTCTCACATTCAAAGACAAATTGCTTTGAAAATGTTGGAACCTCAAGAATAAATTTGGTTTTGGACGTACAGCGGCAGCTCTGTTGATTTCCCATTATTGCTCTTAGGATTGTTTAATGTCTATGTGCAGCCATTTAACATCACACAAGTGGTTGTGATCACTTTGAACCCAAGACTGCTTTTTATTGGTGAGCTGATTTTGAGAAATTAAATTGCAGCTAAAGTTGTGTTTCCTGGTTGCCATGGTTATCCAGTTGCTACACTAGCTAATTACCTAGCTAAGGAAACTTAAAGTGGCATTATTCAGTAATTGTACTTCAGGGTTAGGGTTAGGATAAGCAGTTTTACCTTAAAATAACAGCTTAAAAAAAATTGGGGCGCTACAATGACTTTTAATATGGAGAATCGCTTCCGTGCCATTGCCATACCAGGGTCCGTAGGCATATTACTGCGTTATGTAGGTTTGCCTGAAGCCGCCCGGTTTCTACTGTCTGCGGAACTAGTAAGTAGCTTATTTGCCGTCTTGCTTTGTCTTGTGTTGCACTTGCTTGATGTTTGACTGTGTTAGGACAGTTGTTGACTAACTAGTTTGTCATAGTGTCAAAGTAAGCACATTTCAAGAGGTTTCGCCAGTTTCAGTCGCTAGCATCTCGTTAGCAATTAGCAATTATTCCGTTATGCTGCTTTAATAACCTTAAACGATTTAATTGGAAGAGTTCAATTTGCATGAAATGATAGCTGGTTATCTAGCTGATGTTACATTCTCCTCGATTTAACTCTTAAAATTATAATGGGAAAAGGAAGAAACCCTCAGTGTGCTTGTGCAACTTCGTATGAAAGAGTTCCTATTCACAAGTTCCTATTCATGAGTGCATATTCACACATATAAACACGAGTTCATCACAAACTAGCAGCTGCCAACTGTATGTACCTTACCTATACCTGTGTAAAGAATGCTGATATGAAAAACAACCAGTAGTCAATGTGCAAGCTGCCAATTGAATGGTGATTTAAGATACTCTATTGGGTTTATGTGTTTGTAAATCTGACTCTGAAAGAGTCAGGGCCTCACCAGCCACGAACCTCACCGCACGTCACTGCTACACTGTTACGACTGGCTCATGAGATTGCAACATTAAAAGGAGGAGGCAGACAACTAGGTCAATGGTGACGTACATTTGATTAGTAGACCCAAAAGGTATATTTAACGAAAAAGTCTAAGGGATTCAAAGGTAAATGGATGTGTGATGTGAGCCGAGGTGTCGGGGCCCGTAGCCGGGCCCAAAGGTATACATACATCTCTTGGCGGGCCCCTCCAGGACTGCGTAACATTTTTGCTGCTCAGATATGCTTGTGTTCAAGATCCAACTGGAATTACATTGTAGGCAGTGTCTAATGCTATATATGCTCTTGAAAAGGCAAACTTATCTCCGTCATGGTTTTTATCATTTTTGGGGGAAAATAGTAGCAATTTATAACAAAATCATATGCTTATCCTAAATACACTATATAAACTATGGAAAGGAACAAGTACATTGATACATCTGTACAGAAAGCAGGCATTCCTGGTTTCTCTGGCTGCCTGGAACATACTAGTATGATTTGGCACCAGATCCAAACAGCTAAGAAGGACAAGAGAGACCTCTATGTCATCTTCCTCGACCTGGCCAATGCCTTTGGCTCAGTTCCCCATGAACTCCTCTGGGAATCCTTCAACTTTTTCCACGTACCAAAACCCATCACTACACTGGTAAAGGCCTATTTCCAAGACCTGCAATTGTGTTTCACAACACCTGACTTCACAACAACATGGCAGCGCTTGGAAGTAGGCATAATGGCAGGCTGTACAATTTCGCCTCTGGCCTTCACTATGGCCATGGAAGTCATCATCAGGGCATCGAGATGGGTGGTCGGCGGTGAGAGAACTAAGGAAGGGCTCCGTCTCCCACCTATCCGAGCATACATGGATGACATGACTACACAGACCACCACCGCAGCATGCACCAGGCGGCTACTTGCAAAACTGCAGGATAACATCAAGTGGGCCCGGATGAAAATCAAGCCAAGCAAATCTCGAAGCATCTCCATAGTCAAGGGACAGTGAAGGGACCGACATTTGATAATCAGTTTAATAGATATATCCCATAGGCAATAATTCAATATATCTGACCTACTGGTCATTGTAGTATTATTATTCTAAGTTTCTCATGTGTATTCTGTTCCCGGCCTACATGAGGTGTGAGAGAGCCTTCACAGCTCCCCCCCCCCCTGACTAGAAACAGATACTAATTAGCATTTAGGTATCCACCCATCCTTTGCTTTCCCAGAAGTTTAAAAGACTGTGATTTTCAAGAGACAGTCAGTGAAAGAGATTTAGGTGGAACACACTCAGTGAAATCTATCTCTCTGTCCTCCTCTGGTGCGCGCCATTGAAAGAATAAACCTGGACTTGGTTTTTCATCACAATCTGACTGAGTCTCCGATACATTTGGGATATAGAAATAATTCCTATCAATTGGAGGTCCCACCGAGATATTAATTCTTGGAATTTTGCTGAGATTTCAGTTCTGCTGTAAAGATCCTCTGTACCCCGTTTGATACAACACTTTGGTAAGTAAACGTACTTAATCTTGGGAAAATATGTGCCGTAGATCGTAGTAACAGTCTTGAGATTGGAATTCTCAGACGGAATTGAGTCTTTGCACTAGCAAGTTCACCGTGGGCAAGCTAAAGCTTAATTCGAGTGTGTGAGCCTTCAGCTCCATATTCACATCAGAGTGTTGAGTAATTCTCCCTTGGGAGAAACTACACTCTTGAGCCTGCTCTGTTTAGAGAGTAGCAGACATCTGATTCAGCACAGTCTGAGCTGTGGGTTGGATCATTTGTGAAAATCTAGTTTCTGCCACGCTCAGATATTGTTCCCAAGAGGATATAGGCCTAAGTGTTGTGGTCATAAACGGGTGTTTGGAAAGGGATCTACAGCATTTTAATATTTGAATTTAGAAATTGTTCTAAGTTAATTTGTAAATTATTTTACATTACATTGTGCAGATTCAGTCTTTTTGAGATGGAAAACAAAGATTCAAGACGTATGGTCCCTTTGAGTGTTCAGATTGCAATGGCCAGTGTGGGAAATGATATAAAACATGAGAAAGTTAAAATTGAGATGATAAAAGATGGTTTTCAGCTAATTTGGGGAGTCAGGAAAGCGAGTGAATGGGTTTTAGACATTAAGTCTGAAAAGAAAAGACAGATCTCATGAGCAGATGGACACAGCGTTCACAGGGTTTCTTGGTGGAATCAGACGGCCAGCCAGCGACCCTTCCTAGACTGCGTGAAAGTATGAAACAGAATGCTGACAAACTTCAGGAAATTGTAAAAAATGTACTGGGAAAAATCCCATCTACTGATGTAAAGGATCCTAAAGGCATTGCAGATTATGCCAAGCTAATAACTGAACTGGTGGCCAGTGTGGGTAAAGCCGTTTCACAGGTAGAGGAGAGATCATTTCAAATTGCCGCTGTAACAGAGACTAATGTGCCTACAGCCCCTCCCCCGCCTGCAGATTTGAGGCCACAGGTAAACTTATATTCCACTGCTCCGTTTTTTTTACAGAATGTGTTATCTCAGATACCTCAGATGGCTCCCATTAGACCTGTGACACCAGCAGATGTTCGGGATAATGGGGTCGAGGGTGTTAATGTTACTTATAAAGGGCCTGGACTACGAGGTGACTTGGGAATGGTTACTCCAATTACACCTGGAGCGCTTAGCCATATTTTGCAGCCTCTGCCACCACTTAAAACACAAGATCCAAATGTTGATTTTTGGGTAAAGTTGAAAGATGCCGTGATTACCTTTTCTCTTGAATATAGTGAGGTAGCTACTATCATTAAAGCCAAAGCCCCTTTGGGCTATGCCTCACACTTAGCTGATGCACAGTGGCCTCGGCTTATGCCAGATAATGATGTGGCCTGGGAAGTGCATCTTGTACAGTGTGAAAATATAACTCAGGCAATCCTAGGTAGAGGATATCAGTCATTTACTTCTCTGTCAACCTGTATCCAGGGACCAACAGAGAGTTTTAAATGCTGGATCAACCGTTTCACAGAGAAACACAGGACCCTGGCTGCCTGTCGTACAGACACTCCCACTCTCGGGTCAAGTTTTATAATTGATACAGCTTCTAGAAACATGAATGAAAGGTACCAGCAGATGTGGACTTTAGGTCTGCCAGTAATCCGAGACTGGGGAGAATTCTTGATTTGGGGACAGAGAGCTGAGGCTAGCGTAGCTCAACTGAATGAGAATAAGATCAAGATAGCTGCAGTGCAGGATGTATCATCTCACAATAGATATCAGGAAAGAAGACAGGATACACCCACACATTCAAATTGTCACAGATGTGGGAAATCAGGCCATTGGTCTAGACATTGTAAAAATAAACAGAGAAACTCAGATAAACCTGTGTTCTCTCAGCAGAGGGGAATGGACTCTGACACAAACTCTGAGATTTTAAAACTTCTCAGAACTTTGGCAAAATCTAACATCACTGACCCATAGCGCCAGGTGGCCTCCCTGGCTGGATCATATTCAGACATTCGCCCTTTCGTTTGCGCAACTCTTGGAGGCCGGGATTGCATTATGCTTTTAGACACAGGCGCGTCTGTCTCAATAACTGACCTTGCTTTACCAATCACAAATAAGACTAACACATTTGAAGGCTTAGGTGGTTGTGTCACCTTTCATTTGTCTGAGCCCATTCCATTGACTTTTCCTCCTCTAACTAAAGTTTTCTGGGTTCAAATTTGGGTGGGTCCTTCTAATTTAGGTAGTATACTAGGAATGGACTTAATGAGTATGCTGGAATGTTCAATCCTCCTCCCTAACCAGGTGATGGAGGGTTCTCAGTTTTCCACTCCTATTCCCATTATGTCAGGATCACACAAAGGGATAGCAGCTCTGACAGAGACCAACACAGTACTTAAGCTACTCATGTCTCTTTTTCCCAACTTGTGGTCCACTGATAAACTGGCAGTAGGTCACATACCCATAGAGCCAGTACGTGTCTCTGGCCCCATGCATAACCCAGTCAGACAGTATCCTTTAAAAAGAACGGCTGAAAAGGGTGCAAAGGAAATTGTTGATCAGTTAGAAGTACAGGGTGTCATTAAGAAATGTGTCTCTCCTACAAATTCACCCATGTGGCCTGTGCCAAAGCCGGACGGCTCATGGCGCCTAACAATTGATTATACGGCTTTGAACAAGGTTACAACTCCCAGACATGCAATAGTTGCTAATCCAACTACCTTGTTATCACAACTGAACCCCTCATTTACTATCTTTTCTGCCTTGGATGTCAGTAATGGTTTCTTCTCCGTGCCTATTGACCAGAGAGATCAAGTCCGATTTGCATTTACTTGTGATGGTCAGCAATACACATTTACCAGACTACCACAGGGATATCTTGATTCACCCACCATTTTCCACCAAGCATTAGCTCAGGTGTTAAGGCCGGTGCAGTCTGGTCTCTCCTCCTCATCCATTATCCTTCAGTATTGTGACGACATTCTCCTTGCTAGTAACTCTCCTGAGGAACATCTGTGTGTCCTAACCCAGTTATGTGAAGCTTTGCAGGAAAATGGTCTGCTGCTGAATGCCAAAAAGGCCCAGTGTGCTGTTTCGGAAGTCACATATATGGGACAGAGAGTCGGGAGATCTGGTAGACGGATCATCCCCGAGAGAGTCAAGGCAGTCTTGGCTCTCCCCCGCCCCACTACAATTACAGGTGTACGAGAAGTAATGGGTATGTTTAACTACATCCGTGTACACATTCCAGATTTTGCTGACATCTCACGCCCCCTTGTACATTTAATGAAGGGGGGCTTGCCATGTAGCGCTAAGATTGAGTGGTCAACAGAAGCTGATGAAGCATTCATGTTGTTGAAACAGGCTATGGCTTCCTCCCCTGTGTTAGCACACCCTGACCCTGACCAGCCTTTCCACTTGTGGGCATATCCATCTAATACCCAATACTCATCAATCTTATGCCAACTGTCAGCCCGACACCAAAAGCCTTACAGACCCATAGGGTATTTCTCTTGCAAAACACCTCCTGCTCTCCAAGGGCAGCCTACATGCATACAAACTCTTGATTGTTTTGATTGGGCTCTTAAAGCATCTGAGCCATACACAGGTTTTGGCACAGTGGTCTTGCATACGCAGCACCGTTTTGTCAAACTGTTGGGTGAAAGCACCATTCAAACCATTTCACCACAACGAAGGGGTAGATGGGAAACAAGTCTGTTTGACCCACGCGTCTCTATAACCACTGACGATGCCCTGCTATTTAAAAATGCACTAACCCCCACTGATGGTGAGCAACATGACTGTGATCACGAAATGATAGACAATGCAGAGATCTTTGTGGGAACGGAGCCCATTCCAGACGGCCGAGCTGTGTTTGTTGATGGCAGTTCATTCATGAGAGATGGTGAGAGATTGACTGGATGGGCTGCTGTGGGGGATGGAAAAGTTTTGCGGGCGGGAAAGCTCTACAAAGGGGGAGCCCAGGTGGCAGAACTCGTTGCTGTAACAAATGCCTTGCAACTCGCTTTACATTCTAATGTGCCTGTCAATATCTTCACAGATAGTGCTTACGCATACCATTCCACTCACACTTGGGGTCCTGTATGGAAAAGCCGTAACTTCACAACTGCGGCTGGAGCCCCCATTGCTCATAAAGCTGAGATTATCACACTCTCTGAAACACTGACCCACCTAACACCTTCTAAGTGTTCTGTCATTAAAATCACAGGACACAGTGAACAAACAAAGGACGCCTTGGCTCAAGGTAATGATCTTGCGGACAAAGCTGCTAAAAAAGCAGCAGAACAGACAGGACACTCAAGAGGTGTCATGGGAAATAAGTCAACGCAACACATAGCTGCATTTTCTTGCACAGAACTTATCAGTTTGCATGATTTACAAAAAGCGTATCCCACTACTAATGACTATTTTGATAAAATGATGACTACAGAATGTGCTTTTTCAAAAACAGGCTTATGGATAATGGACGAAAAGGTGGTGATGCCAACTCCACTTGTACCAATACTACTACGAGACTACCACCAATTGGCCCACACAGGGGTGTCCACCACATGTTCTTTGGTGAAGGTACACTGGTATGTTTTTGACTTAGTGACTGAAATGGAACAGGTTGTAAAAACTTGTATCCACTGTGCCAAGACATATACTCACAAAAACAAAATCATTATGGGACATGATGAAAGACCAACTAGACCATTTACCCATTTACAAATAGATTTTGTGGGACCACTGCCCAAGTCTGAGGGATATGAATACTTGCTTGTGTGTATTGACAGATTTAGTCGGTGGGTGGAAGGATTTCCATGCCGGAGAGCTACTGCAGATGCTGTGGCAAAGGCTTTATACACACACATCTTGCCCCGATGGGGATTTCCTCTCCAGATAGACAGTGACCAAGGCTCACATTTTACAGGACGAGTGTTGAAAACCATTTTGAAAAATATGGGAATACACCAAAAACTACATATCCCTTACCGACCTCAAAGCTCAGGGTATGTTGAAAGTCATAACAGAGTTCTCAAAACAGGCCTAAAAGCCCGATTAGAACAACACGGAGGGAAATGGACAGCACATTTGCCTGTTGTGTTACTAATGCAGCATAACACACCCAACAGAACGACAGGGCTTAGCCCGGCTGAACTCCTTTTTGGGAGAAATCTGATTCTACCAAATGACCCTATACTTACTGATGAAGTTGGTCTGGACAGTCACAGAGTAGTCTTAGAGGCCTACTGCCAGACCCTTTCTAAAGTATTACGTGACAAACAATTATTGGCAAGAATTAGACAAGATAAAAAAGATCACACGGAAGTTGCCACAGGGCGCAGGGTGTATCAAGAAGGACAAAAGGTAATGCTAAAAAAATTTGGCACCCAAGCGCCACTGCAGTCTGCATGGAAGGGACCTTATGTGTTAATTATGTTAACAGAAACTTCGTGCTTCCTGTTATTAGGAAATGGTCGACATCGTTGGGCTCATCTATCTCAAATTAAACCTTTTGCATAAGATTAATTGTTTTGTTAAGATCTCTTTCAGAATCAAAACAGCTGACGGTCACCTGGAGGTTCTTCCTCCGGACCTCACACTTCGAAAGACAAAACTGATAGAACTCGCCACGTTGTCGAAAGGGGGTGGAGCACGACCGTTTGAAAACCAGACAGCGCTAATTCAATCACCATCAACTCCATCGACACCTTTCAACTCTACGGGACCTCTGCAATTTCTGGAATAATTGCCACATCCTCCCAACGAGCCTGGATATTAACACTTCAATCAAACGGAATACTATAGCAGGAGCAAATCTTGCGACGGGCATAATAAACCCCAAAACGCAAGATTTCCAAGGTTCAGGAAGTCGACCCTGTCCCTTTGTAGCATAGGAAAACACACACACACACGCACACACACTCAACATTGTGGGAAGGATCCTACAGAGAACGGCCGCATCACAACAACACTAAAAAGACTGTACCAGCTACATTTCCACATTCCTGTTACATGTTCATGTTATACTTGGTATCCAGAAAAGGAAAATTTGTCAAAATGTTGTTGATCCATGTTATAATGTTGTCTGTCGTGACTAAACTAGCCTCCCAGCAGCCCATATTGCCTTCCATCAACCCTCAGGATAGTGAGAACCTGGCTCTGGTAATGTCTAAAAATGTAGCGTTAAAAATGAACAAATCAGACTGCTATGTTTGTCATCTGATGCCTGTAGACGGACGTGGATGGCCAATGCTTGCTACCCCTTATGGGATGGACGATTGGTTATCTTTTAAAAATTGTGCTCGAAATTTTTTTACTGAGACAGTAGATATGGGTGCAATCGCAGCGGTGGGAAATTTCTCTTGGAGCCCTATATGTTCAAACCAAAGTCTTCGTCTGGATTTAGTAACTGATAGACCTAGTATGGTACGAGCTGTTAGTGCTAGTAAAGCTTTAGAATTGCTTTGTAGACATAACAAAACCTTGCCATGTCAGTGGACTCGAGACAAGATTCGATTAACTGAATGGACACATAGATACCACCTAGACTACAAAGGGAACGATTACTTTGGTGTGTTCATCTATAACACACCAACCGGACCTTGGCAATGCGATTGGCAAACACAGGAAGCTATTAAACCCACAGGGGAACGTGACGTTCAGCTCATTAGCCAAAAGTGTGGGGGAAAATGCGTTAATCCTAGCCAAACTGTGTGTCCGAGAGAGAACGACCCCCGTGTTGTGGTACCCATGCCTGCAGTCACAGTGAATTCGCTAGTCTGCCTGTCTTTTCTAGGAACCGGAACAAAGCTCGGGACTTCACATTGCAATAATACGGTAACTGTCAGAGTAACAAGCACACCCCTTGTGGCACCTAAGTGGTCTGCTTTTGCATGCGGCAAGTCTGCGTACACTGTCATTCCAGTTAATGCCTCAGGGATATGTTATCTAGCTCATTTGATCCCTCCTTCACGTGTAGTAGACAAAATCACTATTCACGATATTCTCCAATCTCAAACGTCCACACACCACCATCGTAAGCGAGAGGTCGGAGAGGTAGAACAGTGGATTGGGGTTATTCTCGCTCCCCTGGGTATAAGAAATTTACAAAAAGACGCAGCAGCCCTTAGGCAAGCTTTCGAACAAACATCTAATCAAACCCTCAAAACGATTCAGGCTATACAAACGGAATTAACAGCCACTCGCGAATTAGCACTACAAAATTGTATGGCTTTAGATCTCCTGTTCGCTTCACAGGGTGGTACTTGTAAAATAATTGGCAAAGAATGCTGTATTTATATATCTGATGCGACCAGTTCCGTCGACGATTTGGACCAAATTGTGAAACAAGCCAACAAAAACATCCATGCAAATCAGGGACTACTTTCCAATTCATTTCAACAGGGTGTTGAAAACTTTATGAATTCTCTGGGAGGCTGGACTCGTTAAATTTTTCTGTCTTTAGGAGCAATTGCCATCATAATAATGGCCATCTTTGCCCTCATGTATTGTTGCTGTTATTGCTCGCCTATGATCTGTCATCTCATGCATCAATCTACAAAGCCTGCACGAACACAGCAGGAGAGTTTAGAATACGTTTCTGAAAAACTTGATAAGACGATTGTGTAATCCGAGTTATTTCATTTTGTTTGAGTTCATCTTCATGTATAGCTAATTTTGTTCTGTGTTCCCACTGTTTGTAACTTCATGTTTCCGAATGGGTACCCTGTACTGTACATGTAATGGTTTCTCTGCTTACATTTGTCGGCTCTCGCGGCTGGAGAGGGCGGTCATTTTGAAATGACGTCGGTAAGGAATTTCCCCTTAAAAACATCAGGGGGGCCCACCAAAAATTGGCAAACAGGTGTGAGGCACCCTGATGAGAAAAGGTTTCGCCTTACCTCGCGAGAGAATGCGCACCTTTGGGAGAGAGAGAGAGAGAGAGAGAGAGAAGGAAAACTGACTGTGTTCACCCAAAACTTAAGCAAGCGTTTACTCTGATCTTACAAACAAAGATTTATGTTCAAGACCTTAAGTCTTGAAAAGGGGGAATGAAGGGACCGACATTTGATAATCAGTTTAATAGATATATCCCATAGGCAATAATTCAATATATCTGACCTACTGGTCATTGTAGTATTATTATTCTAAGTTTCTCATGTGTATTCTGTTCCCGGCCTACATGAGGTGTGAGAGAGCCTTCACAGCTTTCCCCCCCCCTGACAGATAGAAACAGATACTAATTAGCATTTAGGTATCCACCCATCCTTTGCTTTCCCAGAAGTTTAAAAGACTGTGATTTTCAAGAGACAGTCAGTGAAAGAGATTTAGGTGGAACACACTCAGTGAAATCTATCTCTCTGTCCTCCTCTGGTGCGCGCCATTGAAAGAATAAACCTGGACTTGGTTTTTCATCACAATCTGACTGAGTCTCCGATACATTTGGGATATAGAAATAATTCCTATCAACAGCTTAAAGATGTGAGGTTCTGCATTGGAGATGACCCGATATCAATGGTGTCTGAGCAACCCGTCAAGAGCCTGGGTAGATGGTACAACGAAAGCCTCCGGGATAAAGATCAAGTGCAGCAAATAAGGCAGGACATCGCCGACGGTCTTGAGAACATCAACAAGACCCTACTGCCTGGGAAGCTCAAGCTTTGGTGCCTACATTTTGGACTTCTCCCCCGGGTAATGTGGCCACTCACCGTCTATGAGGTCCCAATAACAACAGTGGAGAAGATGGAGCGAACCGTTACCTCATACGTGAAGAAATGGCTGGGCGTCCCACGATGTCTGAGTAACATCGGCCTCTATGGCAAAGGGGTCCTTGAACTACCTCTTACAAGTGTAACGGAGGAGTACAAGTGCTCTAAAGTAAGACTTCAGATGACATTGAAGGACTCCAAAGACCAGACCATTAGCAAGGCTGCACCTCCCCTACAAACTGGACGGAAATGGACATCATCCAAGGCTGTGCAGCAAGCAACATCAGCCCTGAGACACCAAGACATTGTGGGGAATATCCAGCATGGAAGAGGAGGCTTTGGCCTGGCAGCAAGCAAACCAACATTCCATAAGGCAACAATATCTGAACACAGGAAGCTGGTGGTCGAGGAGGTGCGCAGACAGGAGGAGACTGCAAGAAGTGCAAAGGCTGTCTCTCTTGCTAAACAAGGGCAATGGACGTGGTGGGAAGGCCTGGAGAGGAGAAAGATCAACTGGAGTGAGCTTTGGCAAATGGAGGCAAGCAACATCAGCTTCATCATAAGAGCTGTTTATGATGTGCTTCCATCACCAAAAAACCTTCATCAATGGTATGGCGAGGACCTGACCTGCCCCCTCTGCCCAGCTCCAGCGACTCTCAGGCATATAATGACAGGTTGCAAGACCAGCCTCTCACAAGGCCGCTACACCTGGAGGCACAATCAGGTCCTCAAGAGCTTGGCTGCAGCGCTTGAGATCAAGAGGAATGCAACCAATTCATTACCTCCAAAAACAAGCAATCCCGTTAAAATAACAACATTCATCCGGGAGGGACAGAAAGGGCCCAAGCATCCTCTTACGAAGCCAGAAACTGGACACCTAGCCATGGCCCGGGACTGGAAGATGCTTGTCGATATTGGCCAGCAACTCATTTTTCCACCTGAGATTGCTTCTACCAACCTTAGGCCAGACGGTACTCTGATGGTACTCTGGTCCCCGTCACGGAAGGCTGTGTACATCATAGAGCTCACAGTCCCGTGGGAAAACTCTGTTGAAGAGGCCTACGAGCGTAAAAAACTGCGTTACACAGAGTTGGCTGCAGACGCAACTCAGCGTGGGTGGAATGCAAAAGTCTGGCCAGTTGAAGTGGGATGCAGAGGATTCGTGGCTTCTTCCACCATCAGGTTGCTAAAAAAGCTTGGAATCCATGGACAGGCTCTGCGGCAGACCGTCAGAGCAGTGTCTCAAGCAGCTGAAAGAGGCAGCCAGTGGATCTGGATCAAACGGAAGGACCCTTGCTGGGCTATAACTTCATGACCCCCCACCCCCACCTGAGAACCCAATTCAGATCCCTCCAACTTGAGGAGGGCATATGAGGTATGCGGTCAGCTGTAGGGCTGGCTCAGGGAAGAGGACGCCCCTGCCTTGCATAGTCCCGTGGGAAATCTTAATTGGGCATGGGACACAAGCTAAGGCTTGATCACCCTTTAGCTGGCCACCTTTGATGAGGGTGTTTAGTGATTAAAGGCCGAAACACCCACTGATTCGAAGGCACACTACTGAGGATGGGTCCCAAAATTTACATCTTAACCCAGTCTAAGAATTAAACCTCCCATGCCACTCTTTCAACATCACGGTAATTCTCATGCGAGTGCATACCATCTATTGGCACAATGGACAGTTTTAACATCTCGTCCCGTGTTTTATGATTCTATCAAAAAACTATTCAATGAAATTAATAAGTTCTTATTTTCTTTGGTATTTGTGTGATTAGCAATGGTGATTGCTGGGTAATATGTATGTTGTTGTCCAATGTCAAGTCTCTATTTGATCATGTGATGATACAATACGCTATAGTTAAACCAATTTGAAGGTCACGACAACCTAGTTAATTGAGCACAGCACAACATTACTCGTAACAATGCCTTTTAAGCATAAGAGTGGAAGTAGAAAAAGGCAAGAGAGAAAAGAACAGGAGGAGAAGGTGGCAAAGCTGCCTAAATTAGATTATTTTGGCTTTTTAACTAGCCCATCAACTACTCGCCAGCCCACGTAGTCCCCCTGTTAGCAGCAGTGCAGCAGTTCAGCTGGGATCAGCATCGCTGCCCTCAGTGGTGTGTCAGCAACCATGCAACAGGTTACCTACATTGTGTACACAACCGTCGCTTCTGAAATATGTAAGGTTGATTAATTAAACACTATTTATATAACAAACAAACATCTTTGCTTAGCGTTTGCGGAAGTAGGGAACGCAACGATAGTAACTAGCGTTCACTAGGGGGGCCCGTCATAATATCTTGCAACTAGGCCCGTCGTGACTACGTTACGCCACTGGTTGCTACACACCAACCAGAGACTTGAGAAGGCTAATTCATGCCCGAACAGGAAGTCTTGTGAAATTGGCCTCAATTGTCTTGGACTGAAAGTAGAGTCAGGCCACAAGAAGTTGTGTATTGTGTAGGATTGTGTCTGATCTTCACAGAACGAAGGTCTCTGTTGCATTGTAATAGTGTAGTCTGGAAATAATCAGGGCCTTCACAAGAAGTTGTGTAGCATATTGTGTGAAAAAGGGTCTGATCTTCCCAAAACTAACATCTCAGTTAAGATGTGAGTGTGTGGCCAAAGATAATAAACGTAAGCACTACATGTTCTGCAAATCAGCCCTCCCATGTCAGGAGTCAGGGATTGAGCCCAAGCAGCTGGATTGCTACACCAGTGTGTATCATGCTGAGCAAACATACAGTCTAAGTGCAGATATTAATGGGGAACAATTTTGTCTTTTAATTTCAAAAATTAAGCATACATCGAAAAGCACAGAAGATCCAGACAAAAAAAAAGATATTTTATAGAAAAAACAGGACGGAAAATCCAGGGGGATTCTAGACCCAGTACAAGTCCAAAAAACAGCTCAAGCATCTAACGGCTAACAAGTAAAGACCAAACTCAGAACGTCCAAAAAACAGGTAAGACAAAGAGGTAACTCCAGTGTGGTGAACCACTAGTACACAGAAAAACCAAGACTCGATCAAGAGATTGCCAAATGGCCAGGTATAAGTACCTAGGGTGATTAGTCATGTGACTGTCTAAGTACCAGGTGAGTACAGAAAGTGGCAGGAAACACAAACAAAGGCAGCAAGTAAACACAAAAGGGTAAGAGGTCAGGGGTGTATTCGTCGTAAGGGATTAAGTTAAGTCGATCAATTGTCCTATTACCCCGTTTGAATTACCGAGATGATTGAGAACAGGATATATCGGGTCGTCGACGGCTTATCCACGTCGTTAATTTGAACCAGGCTAAACTTATCAGGGCAAGAGCGCGTGCCCGTCCTACTTCAAAAGGGGGAAGGGTCGATCACCAAAACCATTATTTTTTTAACAGTACAATGGTACTAAACTCAAAGAAAAATACTTTTTTTCTCCGCTGGCGAGCAGGATATGATCATGAACGCTTATGAAGAATACAAGACCATAATAATGGCAGAATCCAACACCGCCACCGCTGCGAGAGCAAGACAAGAAGCTGTGTATGGGGCTGTGTCTGGGGGATATCTATGTATGTATAAGTTATGGCAAGTGTCATCTGGTACAGTAAGTAGCGCTGTCGGTTAGTAGATGCAAGGTTGCTAGTTTGATTCCCCTCACCTCCTTATAAAGTGTAGTTTTACATTTTCTTGTAAGTCGCTTAGAATAAAAGCATCTGTTAAATGACTAAATGTAAATGTATTAATAAGAAATGCAATAAATTGAAGCAGTGAAAAGAAATTGTGTGTATTTCACTCTATTCTTATCATGAGTCCACCTTAATCATTTTCTACAATAATGATATGCTTTGGTTTACTAATAACACTGTCATATAATTATGAGTGCTTGGTTCTCCGCATCGCCGACACTACAAAAATGTACCACTCGCAAAAAAGCGCAAGACAGTCAATGTTCGGCTGTGGTGTTTGCAATAAATGCCTGAGAAGGTCTTGTAAATAAATTATTCCTTGTCGGCTGAATCGGTAGCGCTCATACAAGAATTCATCATGATGGTATAATGGATCTTGGCGATCGCGTAGAACTCTCTCACTATGAAGCGCCAATCTAACTAATATCGGATCTCTCCTTTTTCCGGGGGTGTGGCAAGCTTATCCACTTCACTTAAATTAGCCTGCGCTGGAGCAGGTTAGAGCTAATTGATGTGTTGCTATGGTGATTTATCGAAAGTTGCTTCCACGAACCCGAAAGGAGGGACTTATATTATCTCATCCTGAAAATGATCTTGGTAACTTGCTTAACGAGCTACGACGAATAGGGCCCAGGAGATAACAAACACAGAGCACATGGTGATAACAAAACAGGTAGAGGGCCAACAAATGTCCCAACTCGTGACATCTTATCCATCACATTCCGCATTTTGAGAACATTGAAAAAGTACTACTGACCAATGCGGTGCTGGTATCTGGCCGATCTGACAGTGTAAAGTGGGTGGGACAAATTCAATGAAAATATGGTGGAAGAAGAGAGCTAATCAGCATCAATTCAATTCAATTCAATTTTATTTATATAGCGCCATAACAATACATTTGTCTCAAGGCGCTTTACAGAGCCCAGAGCCTGAACCCCCTTAGTGCAAGCACAACGGCAACAGGGGCAAGAAAAAACTCCCTGTTAGTCAGGAAGGAATCTTAAGCAGAACCACGGCACATAAGGGGGACCCATCTGCTTGAGGTTGGCCGGGTGGAGATAGGAATGGGGGGATGGGGGAGGGTTGTGTGGCAGATGGGGAAGGGAAACAACAAGTATTGTGCACAGCCTGCATTTGGTAGATGTACATAATATATATACAGACATCCGGTGGTAAATACATGATACAAACAAGACCAGTTTAGTGGGTATACACTGTGCTCATAGGGTTACTGTTACAGGGGTAAGGGGGGTAGGGACAGAGAAACATGTCTGTGGTGGCAATAATATATATTGTATATAAATGTTAGCATAGGGTATGGGGTAGAGTAAGTGTACGGCAGTCCGGTGGCGGTGGGTGCAATTTGCTGAGGGTTTCTACGGGTGGATCGGGTGAAGAGACTACAGCAGCGTCCCATAGCGAAGATAGTCTAGATTAGGAGAGAAAGAAAAGAACAGAGTGAGTGGGTAGAGTTTGGCTGTCCATATGCGTAGATGAGGAGTAGTGGCGGTGAGGAGCAATGTTTCCACATCCATCAGCAATTGGAACATGCTATAAGGGAGAGAGAACATTTTTGTTAGTAGACATTCATTTCAGAAACAGATAAGGAGATACCTTTGGGTAGTAGATTTATATGGCCATTTTATCAGTATTATTATAAGCATTAGCAATGTGATGAAAGGAGAGGGAGAGAGAGAGGGAGAGAGAGAGAGAGAGGCTGCCTGTCTAGGTGTATGGGAATATTATTTAGTGTATTATTTAGATTTTAGTCATAAGCTTTGTAAGGGTGCACAACCAGGGATGGATTAACCAACGGGCCTACCGGGCCCAGGCCCAGGGGCCCATGAGCTCAGGGGGCCCCTAAGCCAGAGCCTCTGCGTGAAGTCGCTGTTATGTATCTCTTATTTGTGGTTGAAAAAGGTGTATTTTATTCATTTGCTAATGGCTTTAATTGAGTGTACCTGTGCTGTGTTAGAAAATGTGCATGTGCGCCAGGGGCGTAACTATAGATAATGCAGCCAGCGTGGAAGGTTCGTAGGCAAAGCAGACACTGCTTTCTAAATTTTTCCGAACATTTGGAGGTCAAAGAGTCGCTAGTTTAATGCGACAGTGATCAAGGATAATTATTTTTTTGGGCTAACAAAAATCCCTTATGCAATATATTCCCTCAAAATGGCAAACTTCTCTCTGTCATGGTTTCTATAATCATTAGGGGGAAATCGTCAGTAGCAATCTACAACACAATTATATGCTTATCGTGCATACACTATAGAAACTATTAAAAAGCCGATTCAATTAAATGAATAATCTCTTATTTAATTCGTTATTTTTGTCACATACAGATATGCAATGATGATTGCTGGGTAATATGTATCTTGTTCGCCAATGTCAAGTCTCTATTTGATCATGTGACGAGACGATACGATATAGCTCGTTTTGGCGCAGAATCTGAACGTCAAGACCTACAAGCTGACTGAGCACAGTACGGTACACTTGCCGAACGACGCCTTTCAAACATAAAAGTGGTAATGCATGATTTGCTCTTTCAATGGGCAGGATAGCCAGCCCATTCAGCCTCTCCTGCCCCATGCTGCTCAGGTAGGTCTTAATCAGTTTCAATTTGGAAAAGAATCACTCGGCTGTTGCCCTGTCACATGTAATGTCAGAAACAATAGCAGGGCAGTGCACCGAAGGTGGATGTTACGGAGTAAACTTTGACCTGTTTACTTTCCCAATACAATAGCCAAAGTATCTAATTCGACCGTTAAATCCAACACATTGTTGGTAAAATATATATATACGCCTAATGGTGTTTGTGTGTGTGTGTGTGCGTGTTTTGCGAGCGCACAATTCTTTTTTTCGCAAAGGGGGGGGGCCTTTAACATGTCCAGTTCCCAGGGGCCCGTGGTTTCTTAATCCGTCCATGTGCACAAGTGCCCAATTTTCTGGTGACAGTCGCAAGACACGCCGTATGCTGTACCCGGGATCTGTCGCACTCCTTCACGGTACAACATACGCTGTCTGTAGCCCAGTTTTGTTGAATAGGGGGGTATTGCATGTGTTTAGATATGTTTAGTTTATGTAATAGGGTAAAATATTTAGTTGCATATGTTTTTTGAGTCTGCTAGCAGTTGCTATTTCGGGCGAAATTCGGTTTTCGGTTGGCTAATCTGTGGATCCACCAAGTGGCCCATGGAAAAGCATCACATGAGTGAGAGACGAGAGGCGCGCCACCAAATCACAGCATGTACACTGAAATGTCCACTGTCTGTGATCAGGAAGCAAGTCAATGTTGACAAGGGCTTGCAGAGAAAGAGCCCAGTGGTATGCATTAAACTAGAAGTATTTTGGTCCTGTGCATCACTGACAAAAGTTATTGGGTGGTGATTATCTATGAAGGCGAAATGTTTTGGAGTGAATTGCCATTTTTGCCAGATCGTTCTTCGGACAGTGTCTCACTGCTGTGAATTGTGAAGGACATTACTTTTCCAGCAATATCATACCAGTATCATACAAGGCAATTAAATGTGCATTACATTAATAAAATACATCCAAAGAAAAAAAAAGACAAAGTGCAAAAAAAAAAACAATAAAAGATAGAAAATATATTTAAAAGATAATATAAAGCACATAAGATAGAATAAAAACATGTGATTAAAATAAAGTCATACAATCAAAAGGTAAATAATATAGTTAAAGCCCCATTCCGGGAAATTTTGTATTTTTTTGCTACTGAGCTCCTACCTAAACTTGCGGAGTGTAGCTAACTTTTACACCACTGTCGTCAATACAAATTGCGCTTTGAGACCCCCTAATGGACTGTGTACACGTGTATGTGTTGACAAGCTGCAGGGTATGGAACCAGCAAAGACAACGGCAGAAGACAAAGAAGCATGTAGACTGACGAGGTAGAGTAATATCACAAGATTTTACACAAATATGACTCTGCATAGTTTTATTTATTGTGACATCGGAGATGAACGCTAACATAACCAAAGAGTAACAAAAAAAGAATGACACATTTTAATTTAGCTTAAATACTGCTTGCGTTTTCAGCCCATATGCATGGTTTTCGAAACGCCTGAATGTGGAGTATGTGTAATCTAATCAAATGTCTTTGGCAGCATGCTTAATATACATTGGACAATGTAATTTATTACAAGCTAGCTGAGTTAGGTTTTCAAGGTTGCAAACTTCCAAGGCTTATAGGTGTGAGATGGATGAAGACTGATCCATGTCAAATCCCCGTCAGGAGTGAATAGAGGTCTACTTCCAGAATTACTTTTACAGCACAATTATAGGCACATGAAAAAAAAAATTATTATGTTTCCACATTCCTCATGTCATAGATACTCTATCAGATTCTAAACTGACAATGGTGACAAAGTAACTCCGGCCTTCTAAATCAGACCTGAATAAATCAAGGATTGCCCAGCAGTATTGTATAATCTAGTGTCAAATGCAGCACTGAGATCTAGTAAAACCAGAACTGCTATTTTACCTGAATCAGTATTTGATGGAGATTATTTCGAGACTGTAAATGACTTCAGAATATATTAAGCAAGTGCCTGGTATTAATATATACCTTGTATGAATCACATGCTTATGTAAGCAGGAACATGGCTTTTCTTTGTTTCTGTGTGTGTGTAACTTAGATTATGTGCAAGAGCATGTTTGGGTGAGCTTATTGGTGACAGGGTCGAAATGTGCTTTCTCGACCCTGGGAAGAACAGACATCCTTGGAAGACAAGAAGCTCAGTCATGGACCTAGAATGATGTTAAACATTTATGGCGTCAGCATTAGATAAACTAAATATCTATTTAAACCTTGTGCGATGTGTTTAATATTGTTTCTCTCTCGTCTGCTGCAGGCTGGGAGTAAGCCCGGGCTCCCTCTCTCTCTGAGAGAGGGCCCGTGCTTCTCTCTGACCTGCCAGGACGTGGGTATGCCCAACGAGCTTGGTGTTGTTGTCTAATAAATATACTTATATGCAACTCCGGAGTCCTGAGGTAACTTGAGTGATTTTTCACCTAACAGTATTCACCTCTATATCATTTAATACTTTCATAAGAGCAGTTTCAGTACTATCGTGAGTTCAGAAGCATGATTGATAAGTTCAAGAAATAGCTGTGTTTATTGAAAACAACTTTGATGTACCAAATGCTGGCACAGCTATGATTTTGTGGAAGGCCTTCTAGTCTCCCGCAATGTCATGTTTGCTGTGGCAGTAACTTGACACCACAATGACAAAGCAGAAGTCCTCATGGGATTACAAATGCTGGCTATGGAGAAGTTGCCCTCACCGTTGGAATTACAATGGAACTGACCAAATAACAGCTGCTGAAGCCACCAGAGTCCGATGACTAAGGATAAACAGGCACAGTGTGTCATGGCACTCCTATTTGCTAATAGAGACTTGCTGCATGATATAAGTGTTCTAGAATTGTTAGTATTAAAAATTATCAAGTGAAGAACTGATTAAACATTTCTAAAACTGAACAGTAATAGTTCTAAATATGCAAATTGTAACTTTTAGGTAAGCAATAATTTAGCTGTGTGAATATGATTGTTAGATACTGTTATTCCATGACTATTTTTGGTGACCGATTGCAAAGTTCTCTGTCACATCAATCATAGAAACTGAGCTCACTAAAACTGTTAGAAATATTATGCAGGTTTTTGCCATCCATTTTTACAGTTAAGAGCTAGACAGCTTTTATCAGCTTCTATCAAAAGTGTATTATTGGTGGTGTTTACAATGCATGTCTGTTGGCTTTTAGCTAGATTGTTTGATAATTTTAGACAACAATTCTGTAACTCTGCATACAGATTTGCTGTATGCACCGATTGACAAATGCCATTACATGAAGAGGTTTTGTTAATCAGTCACTCTCTCAAGGTCTGGTGGGAGTGTTTTTCGGATGCCTGGATGGTCAGAGAGACCGTCGATAGCAGTGGAGAGTTAAATCAAATATTAAAAGTGTTCCCATTATTCTAACATATTCCCAGTTTAAATCAGTTATTTTGTGAAAAACAAGTTAATGTTTCCTAATATCAGGAAAACTGGTATCTGGCTCCCAGAGACATTGTTCATGGTTCTATTTATTCATGCGAAAGTGAATATGATCAGATTATTCATTTAGCCGTTCCAAACAAAGGTCATACCAGCAGAGCAAGACAATAGTTACAATGCCATAGAAGGATTCTAGGAACATGTGATTACAGTACTACACCTCTGTGTAACTGCATTTGTTTAAACAATACATTTACATTTACATTTAGTCATTTAGCAGACGCTTTTGTCCAAAGCGACGTACAAGGGAGAGAACAGTCAAGCTAAGAGCAATAAAAAGCATGGTGTAACAATAAATACTACTTTACATGAGAATTAGAAAACAACGACCTAGAAAAAAGGAAAAAGAAGTGCAGGAATGTAACTGCTGAAGTGCAAGTTAAGCGCTAGTCAGGTGCCAGTTAGGAAGGGAGGTGCTCTCTGAAGAGTTGGGTCTTCAAAAGCTTCTTGAAGGTAGAGAGGGACGTACAATATTATGTACAATAAATACATATAATCCAATATGTACAATGTTATGCACATTTGTTTTATTAGGTGGTGGGCCGAAGCCTCGTATCTGTTCAACTTTGCATTTTAATTTAGGAGGACCTGAATTTCTAAAGTTGGGATGATTATATAATTTCTAACGATAAACCAGTTGTTGCCAGGACAGTTTCCCGTGGAGTTTGTCCAACCCATAGTGTAAAAGTTTGTTAAACTCGCCGGCTAACACAGTTGCCTACTAAATCAGTCGAACCAATAACACGATGTTATACTGGTGTAAGAAAATCATTAACCAATCAGATGCAGCCTTATTGACACCCGTTTCACCGATTACTCATGTTGACATCTTTCACTGCTGCCGCGACAGCTCCAACCCATTGAAACGGAGACGTGTTGTAAGTAATAATTTGATCAGTATTAGGCCGTTTTAAAACATGTTTGTTTTCTAAACCGTCTTTTTCATACGTGAGTGATGGTGTAAATAGTTTTAGTTCGCTAACGAGCCGTAGTTTGTACTATATAGCCTTGCTTACGGTTAGCTATGCTATTTGTTAATACCTCATTTACCTTGTCTCTGTCAAGTTTAATCAACGTTATTCACATTGTATGGAGTCGATGGTAGACTCATAAACCACGCAACACAAAACGTTATAGTCTAAGAAATATTTAATCATCAAGGGGGAAAAGGAAAGGTAAGGGGAAAATGTGGATTTTCTGAGCACTGGGACCAGAGCCACAAGGGTAAGGTTGGTTAGTCCACAAAGAGCCACCCCTCCCTGGCAGTACTGCCATACCAGGGTAATGCCAAGGGGTGAGATCTCTCCCTAGGCCTCTTCTAAGATGTTATTATCACAATGTGTGCACTTGCACAGGTTGGTACATGGCAGCTCATACACTTTGCATGTACATTTTCCCCTGACAGTTTTTTTTTTTGCAGGAGCAGTGAACAAGCTCAAGGATCGCCTCTGGAGCTGGTGGAAGTGACATCCAGTCCACCTCACAGCCATCTTCCAGCCATGATTGATTGGAGGAGGAATGTCTTGGTAACACTCCAGGCTCCTCCTGTGCACTGCAGCCAGGTTGCTTGCCCGCTGAATATGTATGTGCAGAGAGTCCTGGTTTGGAGGCAAGTCTCGTTCAGAACATCTGCCCGACTTGAACAATGTAGCCTGACTATCACACCCGGAAAATGGATGGAGACCTACAAGGGCATCACACTTCTCCTGTCCAAAATGGCTGTGCAGTTTTGATAGATATGTTATTTGGGACTCTCTCCCCTTTGCAGTGTTGAAATACAGGTTCACATTGATGTGGCTACAAACAGTGCCAGAACAAAGACATCTGTGTCTGGGCTCATCACAATATTGGTCCAGGTTTTTGAGGCATGAGCGGCATGCAACAGCATCCTGGTGTCTGCCTCTTCTTGGATAGTTTTAAGCTCCTTGAGCTCTTGAATTTCTACGGTTGTATTCATCCGGATGGCATGGCATTGGCTGCCATGTGCCATGATGACTGTCACATTCCCAATTACATGGTCAAATTACAAATTACACGTGCAGAACAGGGATAACAAAAAATAAGGATTCATGGACATGTACAAAAAACACCAAAACAATGGAAAAAAATATCTGGCATGTGGGGGAAAACAATGAAAATTTGCAAGATGATGGACCACGTCTGCAAAGACTAATTGGCAATGTGACAGTCATCATGGCAAATGGCAGCAAATGCCATGCCATCTGGATGAAGACACAGATGTCTTTGTACTGGCACTGTCTTTTTGTAGCCACATCAATGCGAACCTGTATTTCCACACTGTAAAGGGGAGAGAGTCCCAAATAACAGATCTATCAAAACTGCACAGCCATCTTGGACAGGAGAAGTGTGACGCCCTTGTAGGTCTCCATCCATTTTCCGGGTGTGATACAGTCAGTGCTCTGTATGGTGTTGGAAAATTAAAGCATACAAAAAACTCAATTAAGAAAAAGAATACATTGACCTATGACCTCTATGGACTGCCCTCTCAGGAAATTAATAAGGCCAGGGCTACATTGTTCAAGTCGGGCAGATATTCTGAGCGAGACTTGCCTCCAAACCAGGACTCTTTGCACAAACATATTCAGCGGGCAAGCACCCAGGCTGCAGTGCACAGGAGAAGCCTGGAGTGTTACCCAGACATTCCTCCTCCAATCAATCATGGCTGGAAGATGGCTGGGGAGCTCTATGAGGTGGACTGGATGTCACTTCCACCAGCTCCAGAGGCAATCCTTGAGCTTGTTCAGGGGAAAATGTACATGCAAAGTGTATGAGCTGCCATGTACCAACCTGTGCAAGTGCACAAATTGTGATAACACCTTAGAATAGGACTAGGGAGAGATCTCACCCCTTAGCATTACCCTGGTATGGCAGTACTGCCAGGGAGGGGTGGCTCTTTGTGGACTAACCGACCTTAGCCTGTGGCTCTGGTCCCAGTGCTCAGGAAATCCACATTTTCCCCTTACCTTTCCTTTTCCCCCTTGATGATTAAATATTTCTTAGACTATAACGTTTTGTGTTGCGTGGTTTATGAGTCTACCATCGACTCCATACAATGTGAATAACGTTGATTAAACTTGACAGAGACAAGGCAAATGAGGTATTAACAAATAGCATAGCTAACCGTAAGCAAGGCTATATAGTACAAACTACGGCTCGTTAGCGAACTAAAACTATTTACACCATCACTCACGTATGAAAAAGACGGTTTAGAAAACAAACATGTTTTAAAACGGCCTGATACTGATCAAATTATTACTTACAACACGTCTCCGTTTCAATGGGTTGGAGCTGTCGCGGCAGCAGTGAAAGATGTCAACATGAGTAATCGGTGAAACGGGTGTCAATAAGGCTGCATCTGATTGGTTAATAATTTTCTTACACCAGTATAACATCGTGTTATTGGTTCGACTGATTTAGTAGGCAACTGTGTTAGACGGCGAGTTTAACAAACTTTTACACTATGGGTTGGACAAACTCCACGGGAAACTGTCCTGGCAACAACTGGTTTATCGTTAGAAATTATATAATCATCCCAACTTTAGAAATTCAGGTCCTCCTAAATTAAAATGCAAAGTTGAACAGATACGAGGCTTCGGCCCACCACCTATATGACATGGATACATATTCTTGGGACTGTAACTTCATATGTTCTTTCCATATAGACTAGGCTATGTCTTTAGTGGTTGTTCCCAGGCGCTGTCGTTACGGTGATAACTATTAGTCCATAGAAATAACTGCTCCGTAGAAATGATGAGCTGATATCTATTATGATCACTTGTTCGGTGTCTGATCAAGTTTGACTGTTGCTGATGATAAGTAAATGCATTTTAAAGTAACACTTTGAAACAATTTGACACCTTTTGAGGTATGGTTTTATTGGCAACTAGTTTTGGTACCATCCTCAAAGTCATTTTGATAGCATATGATCATGTGAAGGACAGATAAACACCTGTGTCTTCCCCACTAGCCATCCAAGATATGCCCTATTTAGTTCTGTGTAACGGGCTCGAACCCCCAGCAAAAATGGATGAAAAGCTTTCACACGCATGACATTGCCAGCTATACTTCCAAAAGACACCAGTTAGTGTGTTGGCAAGCTTCTATCAGTTTCATCTGGGCTGGTGGTGTTTGCTAGGTTTTTGCATGCCTTTTAGGTAGCTAGCTTACTAGTTAAAATGTACTCAACTTGGATGCTGCTTCGAAAATCCCCAACTGCCAAAAGCTTTTTTTAAAGCTGTCATTTGGTCTTCTCCATTCAGCATCAACTTTCTAGTTCCACATCAGTGCTAAACTAAGCTCATTTGGTTAAATCATTTCGAATTCTCTATTCATACTTTTGTCCGAGGACAACTGAGATTAGTTCATCTCAAAACGTTACAGATCTAATATTTCCCGTTGGGTAAGTGAATCACTTTGATGGGAGGGAAACGGATGACGGGATGGTTCATTGATATGTGGCCTAAATTCTTTATTTAGAAATGTAAATTCTACATTCCTATTGTTTTTCACTAGTGTTACTTCTGTATGCTAAATAAAACAATCTTTAAAAACTGGATCGATATTTCTGGTTAGTTCTGAGTTAGCAAATGTTGCGATTGTTGTTCAGTAGGCCTATGCTCTTTCGTATGATTTGATTTGTGGCCCATACATTTTCAATGAGAAATACAAGTGTTCCTTCTGTATGTTCAAAACCCGAAATAAACAAAAAAAAACTATTATCGCTAGACTCATTACCCATATGTATTAATATTAGGGAAGCAAACACGCTAGACACTTTCAAAAGGCAGCATCTTTTTACCAAAGCATTTTCTTAATTTTCTGTGGGGTTGATACTAACTGTAACTTTCACTATTTTTACTTTTTCAGAAGGGTTTTATTACTTTTATTCCTTTTATTCATTGTATACCTTTTATACCTTTTATCATGATTTTAGTAATCCAAGAAGCCTATCGGAACATCAGGTTCTGATACGATGTTGATCATTATTTAACTCCATGTATTGGTCTTGCTGCTTGCTTTTATTGATTTTATGTAAAGCACTTTGAACTGCAACTCTTGTACGAAATGTGCTATATAAATAAAGTCTTACTTACTTACTTACTTACTAGACCAATGCGTCTGGTCAATATTTCACGAATAGAAATGGTGCAGGGGGTTCTACGGTGTGTTTTAGTGACATCACAAACTATGACTGCAAATATTTATTTCTGTAGATTTAAATCAAATTAAACTGGTATATTATACCTGATATTGCTTTATAACAATGCATCAGGCTTCTCACACTTCCAGTGTAGTCATTGCATTTGATGCACACCAGATCACCCATATGATGCAGAGGTGATAGGCTACAATATATTCCACAAGAATCTTACTGTCAGCATTACCACCATGTTTTAAGCACACCTCATAATCAGGGTATCCGCAAGGTTATTTTCTTGAAATAGAAAATGATTTACCAGAAATAATTTACTTTACCGGACACATTTTTAAATTACCGATCACGTTTCAGTAACAGTCTATGTTACAAACTCAAACAATGTACACATACGTTTACGAAAGAGAACTGTTTTACTATTTACGGAATAGTAACAGTTAAGCGCTGCGCTAGTCTAGTGAGCGTCGTTTGGCACTGCCGTCCGTGCAAGCACGGCAATCCAGACTATTTTCATTTGTAGTTCCACGTTGGTGGAACGAACTGCCTAGTACTACCAGAGCAGGGGCGTCCCTCTCTACCTTCAATAAGCTTTTGAAGACCCAACTCTTCAGAGAGCACCTCCCCTCCTAACTGGCACCTGACTAGCGCTTAACTTGCACTTCAGCAGTTACATTCCTGCACTTCTTTTTCCTTTTTTCTAGGTCGTTGTTTTTCTAATTCTCATGTAAAGTAGTATTTATTGTTACACCATGCTTTTTATTGCTCTTAGCTTGACTGTTCTCTCCCTTGTACGTCGCTTTGGACAAAAGCGTCTGCTAAATGACTAAATGTAAATGTAAATGTAAGCAAAACGAGCAGTAACAATTCAGCAAAACCTTAACATTGGCCGCTAAAATGTAGACGTTTAAAAAACGTCTGTTACCTGTTACGTCTGTAAACTGGTTTAGGAAAAAGGCTAGGCATACATTACATCAAATGTCCCAGGTAACATTTTATTTTCTCATTTTCTTCATTGCGTTAAAGTAGCCTGCTCTGCTGCCGACTTGAAATCAAACGTGTCCAATTTATCTTTGCAGCTTGCAATGTGCATACGCCGCAAGCACCTTCAGATTTAATTGTATTTTAAAGTGTGCTATATAAATAAAAATCCATTATTATTATCACTCTCCTCCTCCAGACGACATCGCAGCGTTGTTTCATTCTATTCTGCTGAGAGAAGCTCCTCTGCTGGCATGCCTGACACGGGCAGAACACAGGCAATTCTAGCCGTTGTAGCCCAGTCAGGACCCAGCTCGCTGAACGCATAAGAAGCACTTTGCATGCCGTTGCAAAAGTAACACCCCCACAACCGTGTAGAGCTGTCATCACTGTGATATTTCGTCGTGCGTCCTTGACATTAAAGAATTGCTGATTCAGTTGCAAAATCAGAGGGCGTCGCGCCCTTTTGTTGAAAAGTGATATAGGCCGCTAAGACGCTGTATCGCTGTCAATGACAATGGCCTCAACAGAGAGAGTCTAGATTTTGTATGAGTATGTCTCAATTTATCAAAAATCGTTTGATTACCATTACGTTTTATTTCTGTAAAAACAGAAACCCAGTCGTTATAACTGTGAAGGGTGTTAAGTAGCTGTTCTGCATGCATTTATCAACGTAATATATTGCAGTGTTGACAGAACTTTCTTGACTAACATTTATACAAATGGTGTGAATAGCACTGGGCAGTGGGTTAAATATGAATAGTGTGAATAGCAAGAATACCACATTGAACAGGTGCCATTCACCATCGCAGAGTAAATTAAATGTAAAAACAGTGTAAACATCATGATGTGATTTATTGAAATATTTCAAGAGCTCAGATGGAAGCACAAACTTGTGCTACACATCATAAACAACATGAGGCTGTGAGTGTGAATTGAATTTTTTTTTGTTCTTGTTGGACAACCCAAAAGTGTGGATAAGTATACAAGATTTGATGGAGATTATAACTCACATGTCACAGTACACCACCAGTGGACAATCTCCATCATCGGAAATTAAATCTAGTTGCTCTGCCCCTGCCAAAAAAGGCTTTGTGTGTGTGTGGTATAAAAAGTTGTAAGGGTAATTCTTTTATAAAATAAACCTTTTTTTTATTAAAGATTATGCAGGCCTACATAAATGGATTGTGTCCTTTTCGATTATCAATCAAAACAGCAGTGAAACCACTGACTAACAACAATGTATTACATAAAAAAAATGAAAACTAGTACAGAGTTAAAGTGCATCTGTAAAGTATTTTTTTCTTTCTTTTTCTTACTGTTGAAGGTGAGTAAAAGCATCATGTTACTTGAGCTGTATATATTTAACTGAAGGGGCAAATGTAATATTGACTAAATTGCACAAATGCTAATCAACAACTACAATATACATCAGAGTTTCCCTAATCGCTTGATGGAATGCACTCAGATAATCCATATTACAGACTAAAATGTTCACTCCTAAAAATGGTCTCAGATTTTAATGCAGAACGATATTTATATAATACATTTAATACTATTAATAAATAGGTCAATACTATAAATGGACCAGATAAGGTATCATTACCACATCCCTTAAATTAAGTATGGGTGCTGCTCATTTCATAACATGTATTAGTAAACTTGTTAGTTTGTCAATGTGTTTATGTGATGGAATGCTTGACGGCATGTTTAAATATACCAAACCATTCCAATCATTCCTTATTTGGATCCTGCTTAGTTTGCAGATGGGCACAATATAAGGACCTGGAGGAACCGAGAGGTCCACAGAGACTAGGGGGTTCCAGTGCACAGTAAGTTGTCATGCTCTGACTAGATGGTAAATTCTGAAACATGGGGGAGCTAGATTGGCTAAGTAGTGAAATCTGTTAAGTTTTTACTATTTGCATTTATGTATAATATATTGTCTGACCTCTACCTCCTATCATTTTAGACTATTTGACGCTTGTGGAAATTTCATCTGGTCCTGGGAAGAACAAGTAAGTTTATCTGCTTTTTAACAGACTATGAATTCATCAACTTAAATTATCTTTTTAAATAATAGCAAGCAAGAAAATCGGCTACCAAAGAGAAGATATGCCTATAACAAAAGTTCATAACATCTTTTTCAGTTCAGTCAAAACAGTCTTTTTCAATCAAATGGGGTTGCATAGGTATACATATTTTCCAGATTTGGTCCTTAAATCCAAATCTCTGGGCTGTACACACAGTCTTTGGCTGGGCAGTTATGACCTATTCTGGCTTTGTAGCTACTTTTATTCAAATGCAAAGGTTATATCTCCTTTGACCAGGCTTCAGTGAGGTTCTATGAAGACATCACTTCAAATATAATAAATACTGTAAGAGAGGAGACAATGAACAACGAACTTAAAAACCTACTTTCAGATCTGCTTATGTCTTTTTCCCTTTTTTGAACTTGGAAAAGTTTCTTTATAAAATATAGTCTCATCCAGACAAATATCACAAATTTTCATTTACATGACTGCACTCCATACATAATGATGAAAGACAAAGACAACATTTTAAATCCACTAAATAATAATCCAACACACTTTTATTTATTTATTTACTGCACTACCCCATGCCTGTAGGGTACATTTTGAACCCAATTTCTACATTGATTGTTTTAGCAAGATACCCATGGATTGATATGATTACCCATTTCCCACAATAGATAAAATGTAAATATGTACTGTGTCTCTTGACTGCCTCATACACAGTCACTACAAAAACAAACATCCAGTTGTTGTTTCGTTTACTTTTTTCAGATATGCTACGTTTCAAGGATGAATTATGTTTCTTACAGTCCGTGGTTGTAATCTTTCTTATTACAAAATTGACATGTTCATGCCTCTTCTTCCAACAGTAAACCTCAACCATGGGGGACGCAGATATGGCCACTTATGGCAAGGCTGCCATTTACCTCCGTAAGCCTGAGAGGGAGAGGCTTGAGGCCCAAACCAAGCCCTTTGATGCAAAGTCAGCTTGTTATGTAGCTGACAAGGAGGAGTTGTACCTGAAGGCTACAATCAAGAAGAGAGATGGTGCCAACGTCACTGTTGAACTGCTTGAAAAAAAGGAGGTATATTAGCAAGGCTCTTAATTAAGAAAATGATTGAGTATTTCCATTAAATACAAAGTTTCTTGCCTTTATCTCTTTATATTGTCCATTTGTTTTAGGAAAGAGTCGTTAAGGAGGAGGATGTCCACCCCATGAATCCTCCCAAGTATGACAAGATTGAGGACATGGCCATGATGACCCACCTCAATGAAGCCTCTGTCCTGTATAACCTCAAAGAGCGTTACGCAGCATGGATGATCTACGTAAGCTTTATGCTTTCTCACAGATGAAAAACTATGTTAAAAATAAAACAGCTGTAAAACCAATCCCCTTCATTTCCTCATTCTAGACCTACTCTGGACTTTTCTGTGCCACTGTGAACCCCTACAAGTGGCTCCCTGTGTATGACCAAGAAGTGGTGGAGGCCTACAGAGGCAAGAAGCGTATGGAGGCCCCACCCCACATTTTCTCTGTCTCTGACAATGCTTATCAGTTCATGCTCCAAGGTAAGCATTCATTTTAAAAGCCACTAAATAATAAGATTTAATTACATATTTGTTCATGAACTAATTCAAAAAAGTGATTTATCTAAAATGGCATTTGTCCCACAGACAAGGAGAACCAGTCTGTTCTGATTACGTAAGTGTCAATGCAAGACTTAAAACTTTGCATTATCTTCTATGTTGCCTTGTGGCACACACAATTCTTATCTGAAAAATGTCAATATCTTATGTTTAATCTAGCGGAGAATCTGGTGCTGGCAAGACTGTGAACACCAAACGTGTCATCCAGTACTTTGCAACAATTGCAGTCAGTGGTGGAAAAAAGGAGGCAGTGCCTGGAAAGATGAAGGTCAGACCCCTTACACATTTATGTGCTAATTATCATAAAGCAGCACAAACATTCTCTTCATAACAACATATTCCTTGAATGTTTCTTCCACTTGCAGGGCTCTCTTGAAGACCAGATTATTGCTGCCAACCCACTGTTAGAGGCTTATGGTAATGCCAAGACTGTGAGGAATGACAACTCTTCCCGTTTTGTAAGTTAATTTCTTATTTAAACTCTGGCCTCAGTTCTGTGGTTATTAATAAGATAAAATGACTTAGGATAACATTTTGTCTAAAACAGGGAAAATTCATCAGAATTCACTTTGCCGCAACTGGAAAACTGGCTAAAGCTGATATTGAGACTTGTAAGTATAATTATCCTGTATATATAAAAAATTTAAATTATTGCTGCCTTAATTTTTTCAAGTTAAAATATATTCTTCCCCACCTAAATAGACCTGCTGGAAAAGTCTAGAGTGACATTCCAGCTTCCTGATGAGAGAGGCTACCACATCTTCTTCCAGATGATGACCAACCACAAGCCTGAGCTGATTGGTAGGGTTGCTATTTTCAACCAACAATCAAAAAACATTACATGTAATTATTAATTTGCAACAACAAATAATTGTTTTCCCCCTCTACAGAAATGTGCCTCATCACAAGCAACCCCTATGACTTTCCCATGTGCAGTCAGGGTCAGATCACTGTGGCCAGCATTAATGATAAAGAAGAGTTGGACGCCACAGATGTGAGATATCCATGAGTTTTTCTTCTGGACAATGAATACAATGAGAATGACATTCTTAAAAACACTGATGATTAACAATAATGATGCGCTTAATTTGCGTTTATGCATGTAATGGCAGGAAGCCATTGACATCCTGGGTTTCACTGCAGAGGAGAAAGTAACCATTTGGAAACTGACTGGTGCTGTGCTCCATCATGGCAATTTGAAATTCAAGCAGAAGCAGCGTGAGGAGCAGGCTGAGCCTGATGGCACTGAGGGTAGGTTTAAAAACTCTACTGAACTAGGGTCAGTTCTAGTAATAACTACAAGGTAGTCTTATTTATTGAAGTACTTTCATTAAAAGATAAATCAGCATGTATATTAACTTTAAATTGTACTTTTCCTCTGATTATAGTTATTAATATATTATATGTATTACCTACAACAGAAGCCTGTAAACATATCCACAGTGTCATTCATTACATATTTTTGAGTAGTCTCTCAATTTAGGATAAGCATTACTTTCCTTGGTAAAATATTGATATGAATAACTCACTTAAACTCTTTGTTGTTTTAAGATGCTGACAAAGTCGCTTACCTCCTGGGCCTGAACTCTGCTGATATGCTGAAGGGTCTGTGTAACCCAAGGGTGAAAGTCGGAACTGAGTTTGTCACCAAGAGTCAGACTGTGCCACAGGTATCTCACATACTACAAGGTTGACTAAAGACCACAAGGATTTTGACATTGTTTGACAAGAATTTTACTGCTGGTATTTTCTTTCTCAGGGTTCACACCCGTTATCATTGACAACATTTCAAAACTTTTCAAGGACCTTCAATGAAATCTCCATGAATCTTCACAAGCTAATAAATAAACAGAATGATATACTTTACAGCACAGATTGGGCCTAAACTCTGAAAGAAAAGTAAATAACAACCTTTTCCATTACTTTTCTATTAGACAGGCTATGTCAATTCAAGTAGAGACTGCATCAGGCACAACAAAACCATTATCCATGGAAGAGTACAATAACAAAATTAATTTCATTAGACCTACATTCAACAAAATAATTATTTCTTGACTTTTCCAGAACTTTCAGTGACTTGACTGAATTCCATGACTTTCCTAGCCATGGAAAATGGGATTTTAAAACTCCATGACTCCATGACAGTGGAAACCCTGCCTTTTCTCATCATAGTAAGTAAGTAGTAATTCTTACATATTGTTTTAGGTCAACAACTCAGTGGCAGCCTTGTGCAAGTCTATCTATGAGAGGATGTTCTTGTGGATGGTCGTTCGTATCAACCAGATGCTGGACACCAAACAGTCAAGAGAGTTCTACATTGGTGTGCTGGACATTGCTGGATTTGAAATTTTCGATGTGAGGACAACATTATAAGATTGTTAACTAACATTATTTATTTTTAGTGACTTAAGAGGGCCACTCTGATATAATGTTTAATATGTATTCAACACAGTACAACAGCATGGAGCAGCTTTGTATCAACTTCACCAATGAAAAACTGCAACAGTTCTTCAACCACACCATGTTTGTCCTGGAGCAAGAGGAGTACAAGAAAGAGGGCATTGTTTGGGCGTTCATTGACTTTGGCATGGACTTGGCTGCCTGCATTGAGCTGATTGAAAGGGTCAGTTTCAATCAATCCAACTAGCACAGTGTTAGATTTGTATAGTTTCATGATGTCCGCTTTTATAACTAAGCAATCTTATTTTTCAACAGCCCATGGGTATCTTTGCCATCCTTGAAGAGGAGTGCATTGTCCCCAAGGCCTCTGACACCACTTTCAAGGACAAGCTGTATGCCCAGCATCTTGGCAAGAACCAAGCCTTTGAGAAGCCCAAGCCTGCCAAAGGCAAAGCTGAGGCTCACTTCTCCCTGGTGCACTATGCCGGCACTGTGGACTACAATGTCACTGGATGGTTGGACAAGAACAAGGATCCACTGAACGACACTGTTTTAGGGCTGTACCAGAAGTCATCAGTCAAACTTTTGCCTGTCCTGTACCCTGCTGCTGTTGAGGGTAATAAACTGTTCAGGTCAAAAGGCTAATACACAAATAGTAATTCTATTAGATTCTATGTATATAACTCAATTATCCGATTCATTATTTGTATGTCAACAGAGACTGGTGGTGCCAAGAAGGGTGGTAAGAAGAAGGGTGGCTCCATGCAGACTGTGTCCTCACAGTTCAGGGTATGTGTTTTAATATCAAGAAGAAAATGATCAATCAATCAATAATTGTCCCAGCACAATTAACTGTATGTTTCAAATTGTATACATTCTTGCCTCAACAGGAGAACCTGGGTAAACTGATGACCAACCTGAGGGCCACCCATCCTCACTTTGTGCGTTGTCTGATTCCAAATGAAATTAAGAAACCAGGTAAAGGGCTTTTAGTAAATTAAGACATGTCCATTATTCAACACCTTGTATTTGCTTGAAAATTTTACATCTCTGTATTTTCACAGGTTATATGCAGAACTTCCTGGTCATCCACCAGCTCAGGTGTAATGGTGTACTGGAGGGTATCAGAATCTGTAGAAAGGGTTTCCCAAGCAGAATCATGTATGCTGACTTCAAGCAGAGGTGAACATACAACATCTTATAATACACACTTCATGTTTTAAATGGGAAAAATAATGTTTTTTTTTTATTATTGACAACAGATACAAAGTACTGAATGCCAGTGTTATTCCTGAGGGTCAGTTCATTGATAACAAGAAGGCTTCTGAGAAGCTCTTGGGATCCATCGATGTTGATCACGATGAGTACAAGTTTGGACACACTAAGGTGGAGAATGTTTCTATCTTATATCTGGTATTATGGATAAATATTGAATTACATACAGTATGTCCATTTCTGCTGCCAATCACTTATGTCATAATTTTTTGGTGTTCTTAATCTTTTAGGTGTTCTTCAAAGCTGGTCTGCTGGGTACCCTTGAGGAGATGCGAGATGAGAAACTGGCTTCCCTGGTCGGAGGAACTCAGGCTCTCTGCCGTGGTTATCTTATGAGGAGAGAGTTTGTGAATATGACAGCACAGAGGTAATGTGTGATGTATTTGGTGGAATCACACTCAATCCAAAATTATTTGACCTGAAATAGGGCATGAACAGATGAAAAGACGGATTCCGCACACAGAGGTTGACGTTAAAAAGATGATTTAGTGTATTGAACAACAAAAACTGAGAGAGTGTTAAGACCTTACACTAACCAAAACAAACAAGGAGAGAAATGTTTCTGGTTTAGACAATGTATCTTTTCACCTGATCTATTGTTTTAGATTTTACACACCAGGCGAAACATCCACATATACACAGACCTGTGCAAGACATAGACGGTGTGCAAGACATAGACCCCTCAAACTGACATTCAATACAGCATTACAGGTTTTGGAAATTTAACAAAATAGGTTGTGTTAATTGCCTGTGTTGAATGAATTGCCTGTCTCTTAGGAATTGTATTTGTTATTGTAGTTCTGTAATTATAATTATATTTAATTAATACATGTAAATTACATAATAATTATTAACTATAATTATAATAACTTTGTAGACCTACAAAGCATTATTATACATCATGTCTATCAACACAAATGTACATCAAAGATTGGACTAGTGACTACCAGTACTGACAGGTAACCTAAAATTAATTAATTTATTATGGAAATTATATGTTGTTTATAAGAGAGAATCCTTCAATGAGATCCATATGCTTCAACATTTACTTTGCAACACTTTTCCAGAGATGCCATCTACACCATCCAGTACAATGTCCGCTCATTCATGAATGTCAAGCACTGGCCATGGATGAAGGTTTACTACAAGATCAAGCCTCTTCTAAAGAGCGCTGAGACAGAGAAGGAGCTGGCTAACATGAAGGAGGACTTTGTCAAATGCAAAGAGAATCTGGTAAAGGCTGAAGCCAGGAAGAAGGAACTTGAGGAAAAGATGGTGGCTCTGGTTCAAGAAAGGAATGACCTACATATGCAAGTGTCATCTGTAAGTGTATCAATGTTAATGATAATATGGGTAATCATCACATCATTGCACTTTTCACATCACTAACCTGTCTGAGAATTATATTTTCAATACAAATCAGATTTCATCAGTTCATGTTGTATTTACTGTAGGGATCTGAGACTCTCTCAGATGCTGAGGAGAGGTGTGAGGGTCTGATCAAGAGTAAGATCCAGCTTGAGGCCAAACTCAAGGAGACATCAGAGAGACTAGAGGATGAAGAGGAAATCAATGCTGAGCTGACTGCCAAGAAGAGGAAACTGGAGGATGAGTGCTCTGAGCTCAAGAAGGACATTGATGATCTGGAGCTGACCTTGGCCAAAGTGGAGAAGGAGAAACATGCCACTGAGAACAAGGTTTAGATTCTTAAGAAAGAAAAAAAAACATAACACATTTTATTTCCAAGAAGTCTTTATGAAGTTTACCGGATATTGATATAAAACATTCTATGTGTAGGTCAAGAACCTGACAGAGGAGATGGCCTCTCAGGATGAGTCCATTGGTAAGTTGACAAAGGAGAAGAAAGCCCTCCAAGAGGCCCACCAGCAGACTCTTGATGATCTCCAGGCAGAGGAAGACAAAGTCAACTCTCTGTCCAAATTCAAGACTAAGCTTGAACAGCAAGTGGATGACGTGAGTAAAGGGCCTGTCAGTGTAAAGAAAAGCACTTATATCATTGTGTTACTTAATGACTTCATGCTTTGTATCTGCAGCTTGAGGGTTCCCTGGAGCAAGAAAAAAAGCTTCGCATGGACCTTGAGAGAGCCAAGAGAAAGCTTGAGGGTGACCTGAAACTGTCCCAGGAGAGTGTCATGGATCTGGAGAATGACAAGCAGCAGTCTGATGAGAAGCTGAAGAAGTAATGTAGAATTATATTAGCAACTAATGATTCATACAAACATGTACTCCTTTTTAAGTCCTTTTTTCTATAAGGCAGCCATTAACAACTATTTAAATTTACAATGAAACAGGAAGGACTTTGAAACAAGCCAGCTCCTTAGCAAGATTGAGGATGAACAATCATTGGGTGCTCAGCTCCAGAAAAAGATCAAGGAGCTTCAGGTTTGTTTCACATCTTCAGTACTGAATAGTGTTTACCATCATCTCCCTCTTCTTTCTTAGTATCACTTATTTCTTTTTAACAACCAATAGGCCCGCATTGAAGAACTTGAAGAAGAGATTGAGGCTGAGCGTGCAGCTCGTGCCAAGGTTGAGAAGCAGAGAGCTGATCTCTCCAGGGAACTTGAAGAGATCAGTGAGAGGCTTGAGGAGGCTGGTGGTGCCACTGCTGCTCAAATTGAGATGAACAAGAAGCGTGAGGCTGAGTTCCAGAAGCTGCGTCGTGACCTTGAAGAGTCCACTCTGCAGCATGAAGCCACTGCTGCAGCTCTCCGTAAGAAGCAGGCTGACAGCGTGGCTGAGCTGGGAGAGCAGATCGACAACCTCCAGCGTGTCAAGCAGAAGCTTGAGAAGGAGAAGAGTGAATACAAGATGGAGATTGATGATCTCTCCAGCAACATGGAGGGAGTTTCTAAAACTAAGGTTTGTGACATGTAAACCTTAATGCTCTAACTAACTCTAACTACAAACAATATCATACTGCAAACAATGATACCAAACGTACATATTCTTGTAAGTTTTGTATTAAATGTTGTCAAGTACAGTGGTAATAATTGTCATAAACATTTCTGACTTTTGTGTTGCTTATTAATTTTACTTTCACAAACAGGGAAATCTTGAGAAGATGTGCCGTACCCTTGAGGACCAACTCAGTGAAATCAAGGCCAAGAGCGATGAGGGTGCGCGCCAGATCAACGACCTCAGTGCTCAGAGAGCAAGACTTCAGTCTGAAACTGGTGAGCTTGGCCGCCAGGTTGAGGAAAAAGATGCTCTTGTGTCTCAGCTGAGTAGAAGCAAACAGGCTTTCACTCAGCAAATTGAGGAGCTGAAGAGGCTGAATGAAGAGGAAGTCAAGGTAATGAATCTGAACACAATACCACACCACTTATCATTATACAGAGAGCATTGGGCATAGGAACATCTATTTACTAACACAAATTATTTTCCACAAACAGGCCAAGAACGCCCTGGCCCATGCTGTTCAGTCTGCGCGCCACGACTGCGACCTTCTGAGGGAGCAGTTTGAGGAAGAGCAGGAGGCAAAGGCTGAGCTGCAGCGTGGCATGTCCAAGGCCAACAGCGAGGTTGCTCAATGGAGGACCAAGTATGAAACTGATGCCATCCAGCGCACTGAAGAGCTTGAGGAGTCCAAGTATGTACCAAACAGGCAAAGAAACACATAGAATGTGGATGTGGGTTGTTATGTTGTCTACTAAAACCTGTACACGTCCTCTAACTTAAATCGATTGCATTATCAGGAAAAAGCTTGCCCAGCGTCTACAGGAGGCTGAGGAACAAATTGAGGCCATCAACTCCAAGTGTGCTTCTCTGGAGAAGACCAAGCAGAGACTCCAGGGTGAGGTTGAGGACCTCATGGTTGATGTGGAGAGAGCCAATGGTCTGGCTGCCAACCTTGACAAGAAGCAGAGAAACTTTGACAAGGTTATACCTCTATATGGAATTATTGTATTGTAGGACAAACTAAATCTCTTAATATTTAATATGGACATATGGAGTATTGGTAGCAATGTCTTGTATGTGAAATTGACCCAAGACACAACCTGCTTTTCAAAGGTCTTGGCAGAATGGAAGCAGAAGTATGAGGAGGGTCAGGCAGAGTTGGAGGGTGCCCAGAAAGAGGCTCGCTCTCTCAGCACTGAGCTGTTTAAGATGAAAAACTCCTATGAGGAGGCCCTTGACCAGCTGGAGACTCTTAAGAGGGAGAACAAGAACCTCCAACGTGAGTCAAGATGGCCTTAAAACCCTTTTTAAAATCAAAGCTTGTTAAGAGAAGCTATAACACAAAGTGTTTTATCCTGTAATGAAAATCAATAGTACATTGGTAAATGCTGACTTTGTGTTAAGTGTTTTAAATGTATTTTTGCAGAGGAGATCTCTGACCTGACTGAGCAGCTTGGTGAGACTGGAAAGAGCATTCATGAGCTGGAGAAGGCCAAGAAGAGTGTTGAGACTGAGAAGGCCGAGATCCAGACTGCCCTGGAAGAGGCTGAGGTACAAATACAAAATTCAACAGGATTGAGTGGAGATTCAATAGGACATCTTAATAAATTAAGCAATTGGTCATATCTTAAAATTCTATGTTTTACACTCTAATTGAACATAGGGAACTCTTGAGCATGAGGAGTCCAAGATTCTCCGTGTCCAGCTTGAGCTGAACCAGGTCAAGGGTGAGGTTGACCGGAAGATTGCAGAAAAGGATGAGGAGATGGAGCAGATTAAGAGGAACAGCCAGAGGGTGACTGACTCCATGCAGAGCACTCTGGACTCTGAGGTCAGGAGCAGGAATGATGCCCTGAGAATCAAGAAGAAGATGGAAGGAGACCTTAATGAGATGGAGATTCAGCTGAGCCATGCCAACCGCCAGGCTGCTGAGTCCCAGAAAAGTCTGAGGACCGTCCAGGGTCAGCTCAAGGTCAGTAGTAAAAATATTCAGTGTTTTGATATTACAGTGCTCACACCAATGAAGTATAGCAAACACCACACATTTCTCTGTCAACCAGGATGCTCAACTGCACCTTGATGATGCTGTCAGAGGACAGGAAGACATGAAGGAGCAGGCTGCCATGGTGGAGCGCAGGAACGGCCTGATGGTGGCTGAGATTGAGGAGCTGAGAGCTGCCCTGGAGCAGACAGAGAGAGGCCGCAAAGTGGCTGAGCAGGAGCTGGTTGATGCCAGTGAGCGTGTTGGCCTCCTGCATTCCCAGGTAGAGAATAAAAATGGTTGTTTTAACTTATACATTAAAGAAACAATTCCAGCATTCCAGCAAAATATAACTTTCTCCACACTAGAACACAAGTCTGCTGAGCTCGAAGAAGAAGCTTGAGGCTGACTTTGTTCAGGTCCAAGGTGAAGTTGATGACATTGTCCAGGAGGCAAGAAATGCTGAGGACAAGGCCAAGAAAGCCATCACGGATGTAAGTTTTTTTTTCTGAAACTGAGCATTATATTTAAAAGTAGTTTTACTTCTATTATTTTAAAATACACTATTCCGTCATCTAGGCTGCCATGATGGCAGAGGAGCTGAAGAAGGAGCAGGACACCAGTGCTCATCTGGAGAGGATGAAGAAGAACCTGGAAGTTACTGTCAAGGATCTGCAGCACCGCCTGGATGAGGCTGAGAACCTGGCCATGAAGGGTGGCAAGAAACAACTCCAGAAACTGGAGTCCAGGGTAGGTAACAAAATATGACTGAATGAATATGTCTAACTCATCATAACAAAACAGGGGTCAGTATCTGAAATGGAAATATTTTTCATGTTAAGGTTCGTGAACTGGAAGGTGAGGTTGAGGCTGAACAGAGACGTGGTGTTGATGCTGTCAAGGGAGTCCGCAAATACGAGAGGAGGGTGAAGGAGCTCACCTACCAGGTAAGAAATATCTCCTCTTTCTCTCGAACTGAATGCAAAATCTGAGAGGGGAGGACATTTCTTGACAAACTTTTTCTCTTTAGACTGAGGAGGACAAGAAGAACATCACCAGACTCCAGGATCTGGTTGACAAGCTGCAGCTGAAGGTCAAGGCCTATAAGAGGCAGGCTGAGGAAGCTGTGAGTATTTGTCTACCTTTGCTATACAGGAAAATATCTGCTACTCTTACTCCTCTAATTTACATTGAATCTTGTTTTGTTTTTCTGTTTTAATTGCACTCAATTTCAAATACAACAGGAGGAACAGGCCAATACTCACCTGTCCAAGTACAGGAAGGTTCAGCATGAGCTGGAGGAGGCTGAGGAGCGTGCCGACATTGCTGAGACCCAGGTCAACAAGCTCAGGGCCAAGGGCCGTGATGGCGGAAAGGTAAGATAATGTTTTCTGAACAAATATTATTATTTCACAAATAAACTTTTAAAAAGTAAGTGTCATTGATTTTTAATTGTCATTTAGTGAATTCATTTTCTTTGTCTTTTTTAAAGGGCAAAGAGGCTGCAGAATAAACTCTCTGAATCCATGTCACTTTCAACTGGATTAAAAAGCCTGGTTAATGCGACTATTCTGTAACAATGCATACTACCTAATAAATATTTATTTATCTGAAAATTGTTGTTTGAGTTTTATTAATGAATCATTCATTAGATTGTTCGTAAACTTTAGTCAGAAGGCTGATTTTTCTATGACTTTATAACTGGACTGTGTTTTTTTTTATAGGAAGCTGCCTCTATCTTACCTATTAGATTCTACATTCACAAGTCATCTCTCCGTCCTTGATACTTATATGAGACTACTTTAGCTGTTGAATTACATCAGAATTATAACACTGCAGCAGGAAATGCATGCCACTCTTCACTGGTAAACAGTCTCCACATCATAGAAGGTCTGCAACCTTGTCCAACCTTGAGATCATATTTTGCATACTGAACAGGAAGGGCTTCATCCTAAACCACATGTCAAGCACAGGGATCGCATATGAGGGATTTCAACTATTTTAATTTCAGATGTGCAGTTCTGACATTTTACTATCTCCTATGCTTTTGTTTGGCTCTGCCATCTCATTGGGTTATCTCCAAACCACATGGCTAACTTGGAGTTCTGTCTTCAAAAGAAAAGATGCCTGAACTTAAATAATGACGATTGATGATTGTCTTATTCCACACGGCTAACTTGAATTTGATAATAGGCTGAACATGTAATCAAGTAGTTACAATATCCAACAAATTGTATTGAACTATTCTGTCTTCAAAAGAGAAGTGACAATGCCTGCTTCAAATGCGTGGCTTAAGCACCTAGACCCATAGACATGTCTATGCCTAGACCTAGGTGAGTGATGAGGCATTCTGGGAGATGTAGTGTGTGCAACGGTGGCCATTTTGTGATGTGGCATCCAATCCTATATGGGAATGTAACACCCCTCTATTACATGATCCCTTGTTATGCCACAATAGTTATAGGTGATACACTAATGAAAACATAATTATTTATACAATCTTTAATCAATCACCTTAAATCCTACATACGGCACCTTTAACAAAAGTTAACAACAACAACAAATATGCCTTCCTGAGAATGTAATCCCTGGAATCCCTGCACATTTGGCGCCCTAGGCAAGTTTCACTCCTGGGGGGTATTCGTCGTAGCTCGCTAAACGGTTTAGCGAGCTAATTTTCAGGCTAAGATAAAAAACGCCCCTCTTTTTGGTTCGTGGAAGCAACTTTTGATAAATCACCATAGTTACATATCGATTAGCACTAACCTGCTCCAGGGCAGGCTAACTTAAGTGTAGCTGGATAAGCTTGCCACACCCCCGGAAAAAGGAGGGATCCCATTGACCAAGGACTGATATTAGAGTTAGATTAGCGGAGGGAGAGAGTTCTTTGCGATCGCCAAGATCCATTATTCTTGTATGAGCGCTACCGATTCAGCCGACAAGGAATCATTAATTTACAAGACCTTCTCGAGTCATTTATTGCAAACACCACAGTCGAACATTGACTGTCTTGCGCTTTTTTGCGAGTGGTACATTTTTGTAGTGTCGGTGATGCGGAGAACAAAGCACTCATAATTATATGTGTTATTAGTACAGCATAGCATATCATTATTGTAGAAAATGATTACGGTGGACTCATGATAAGAATAGAGAGAAATACAGCCAATTTATTTTCGCTGCTTCAATTTATTGCATTTGTTATTAATACATTTAGTCACTTAACAGACGCTTTTATTCAAAGCGACTTCCAAGGAAATGTAAAACTTCATTGAGGAAGGAGGTGAGGGGATTTGAACTAGCAACCATGCAGATTCAAATCGGTAGACGAAACCTCTGTACCAGCTGATGCTACGTTTCCATTTGGACGATATTCGTGCCGCTCTCATTGGGAATGAATGGAGACGAAGTCCCGTCCGACGCGCAACGAACCGTCGACGCCTCCCTTCCAAAGTTGACGAACCTTTAACTCTATGCAAATGCGGACCAGGCGGTAACCAATCAGTTTGACGTGTGTGAGAATTGACAGCTGAAGTTGTGCAGATGGGCGGGAGTAATCAAAAAAATCAAAGCAAGATGGCGGAGTCTCGGGATTCTGTTACTGGGAAATATTTTATGTGAATAAAGGTGAATACAGGTGTTCACACGACTTTTATATGTCTACATCGACTCGGTTTGTTGTTTATATACTACACGAACACTGTCAGGGCAAACAGAATATTGTAGGTCTTATCTGAAGCTCTCGAACATTATTGTTAGCTTGCTGCTAACACTTTAATTGAAGATCAATGTAGAAGCTAGCTGGTTTGTAACCTGTAGCCTCATCGGTGCGTTTTGCCTCTGGTATGTGTGATATCGTGATTTAACTGGCTGATATAAATGAATCAGAGAACACAAATGTATAAAGGAATACATTTAATGGATAAGTAAATGAATGAGAGCACGAGTGACAGCCGCAACATCTATCATATTTTCATGACTTCACAAGCTAATCTGCTATATTAGCGCTGCACTGCAACCGAACTTGCTACTTAACAGAGAAACTTGATTTTTCTGACAATGCCCCCTAGACGAAATACCGGCTGCCGATAATTCGCCTGAATGGAAACGTAGAGTGACACTTGCGGTCAGGGACTCATATATAGATATCACCCTATAAACACCCCAACACACCTTGCTCTCACAGCGGTGGTGGTGTTGAATTTTGCCATGATTATGGTCTTGTATTCTTCATAAGCGTTCATGTTCATCTCCTACTCGCCAGCGGAGGAAAAAAAGAGCCCTTTTCTTTGAGTTTAGAACAATTATACCGTTAGAAAATCATGGTTTTGGTAATCGACCTTTCCTGCCTTTTGAAGTAGGAAGTGCACGCGCAAATGCCATGATAACTTTAGCCTGCTTGAAATTAACCACATGATTAGGATGCGGGTCAGCCGTTAACGAACCGATATTTGCTGTTCTCAATCAGCTCGCTAATCTTAACGGGCTAATAGGCCAATTGATTAACTTAGCTTCAACTCTACGACGAACGTACCCCTGGTGCCCCCCCATAAAAAACAACAACTTCTTAACAGTTCTACAGTAAAGTACTGCACCTTTATTCATTCCAAGATGCATAGCTCTTGATTAGTTGAATCATGTCTAATTAAACTGTCTAGCTCGCTACACCAAAACTAACGTTGTTATAATTACTCAAGTTTCAATTTCAACGAAAATGACGCCAAATGAGGTACAGCTGAACTTGCGCTATGTTTTGCTAAAGATAGCCTGATGACAGTTTCAACTGAATGGCAATAACAAGGAACGTCACACGTCACTGGCTAGCTAGCGTTAGGTAACTAGTAATATTACATACAATACATTCGCTAAAGTTGACAATACAATACTTGGATTTTCACCAGTATTCCTCACTTGTTGACAAGTTGCCGTGTTTGTCTTCCTTAATGGGTATGCCATGAGTAAGATATTTGTAGCTATGTTGCACTACCTATTGGTTTTTATCTGTGCACCCCTGGTGTAATTTATGACTGGCTGGCCCTTCATATTTTAATCATGTCTTTTTTGTATAATGTATAATAAATGGACATATTATTTTTGATATACCCGTCTGTATGTGACAGGGAGTAGGAAGGCTTTCAATGATAAGGTACATCTTTTTTTCTTCACTCCATTAAAGTGCCCGGGGCAATTCTGGAATTCATGAAATTCTGGAATTCATGAAATTTTTTTATCTGGGATTCATTCTTGGCTGAGAACAGGATTTAAGGATTTACCTTTCTCCTTGGCCCGTTTCTCTTCTTCTTCCGTTCTTTTCTTTTTTAAATGCGCCCCGGATTCTTTCGTCGACGTTGCTTGGACACACACACTAACCATTCCCCTCAATGTGCTAGCATGTTCTGACAACACCAAGGAGGTACGTACCCCTTCCTCTTTAGATTTTTGGCTCATTTTTGCCTTATGTTAAAAAAAAAAATGTATGTCAAAATATTGGTTGGAGATATAGAAAGGGGCGCAAAAAGGCGCCTCTGAGGGGCGCCCTAGGCGCCTAGGGTTCTATGAAAGTTAGCAAAGGAGGTTTTAGAAACAAACTCAGACACTTCTTTACAGTGAAGATAAATAAATGCGCTGGAGCGCGAAATAAACTGTGAATGTCACTGAAGGTAAACAAGTGCGCTGGGGCGCGGAACGAAACCAAGAATGTCACTAAGAAAACTCCGGAAGACCTTGTAGTCGCGGAATCAGGGACTTCGGAACGACATGGCTGTATACAGCTCTCCCCTGCTGTTCAGCCTGCTCACCCCTTCTTCTATGAGTTTTAAGTGAGACCTCTCATACTGGTATGTGTAAAGTAATGCTATATAGAGCAGTGACGTGCGGTGAGGTTCGTGGCTTGTGAGGCACAGAAACCGGAAGTGATTACGTCATTCCGGTCTCTAGTTTTTTAAAACATAGACATGTATACTAAGGTGACCAGACGTCCCCGGTTTCCGGGGACAGTCCCCGTTTTTGGTGGCCTGTCCCCGGCTGGAGCTGTCCCCGGAAATGTCCCCGGTTTTCACTGTGACCAACAACAGACCCGGGATACAAATTTAAAAAAAAGAAAGAAAACAATGACCAAACGTTTAGTTGCGTAGCCTACACGCCACGGGCTCAAGCAAGCCAGCCAGCAGCCAGGGGGACAAGCTCTAGCTCAGAGCTCAAAGATGTTCTAGAATGCCCGTCTTTGTAATATTTTGATTGGTGGAATATGCAGCGCGGTACAATCTTTGCCCTTAGCTTCTACTTTTTTTATTCAGAGACAGATCGCGTCCATTCATTCATTCAGCTAGCTAGCTCTGGCAAATCGAGTACAAGACAGGATAGCATTGGGATAGGCGATTAGCAACGGTGTTTATTGTAAGTGTCATTGTTTATCATCTATGTCATATCGAAAGTGTACTAACCTACTGCATCTCGGCGTGGTACTCCGGTTGCACCGCAGCAGACAAGAGAGCCCTCCAAAGGGTCATCAACACAGCACAAAAAATCACTGGCTGCTCACTGCCCTCCCTGGAATCCATTGCCCGCTCCCGCTACCTTAGCAGGGCCAATAACATCTTAAAAGACTCCTCTCACCCAGGCCACCACCTGTTTACTCTCCTGCCATCAGGCAGACGGTACAGATCCTTTAGAGCAAGGACCACGCGTCTTAAGAACAGTTTTTTCCCGACAGCCATCAGAACTCTAAATACCGACATGCACTAAACACTAAGCACTTTATTGACTACAAGTCACATACCATCTCAGGCACCTTACACATGTGCATAAACAAAGCTGTATTAATTGATGTATTTATTGAAGTACTTTAGTCTATGCCACCGCACTTTGTTCTACTCTTAATGTATATATATATATTTTGGGGGGCTGTTCCTACTGTTTTTGGATAGTTGTAGTATTGTTATGTTATATGTTGTTGTTGTGTTATATGTTGTCCCTCGTCACACCAACAGGAGAAGCACTCAAAATTTCGTTGTATAAATACAATGACAATAAAGGCTTTTCTATTTCTATTTCTATTATGTAACCTATAATATGTATGTAGCCTATGATCTACAATTTGCAACAGTGAGTGTTTGTGAGTGTTAAGCAGCAGCTATCTGTCAGTCAGGTGTCAGCCACAGCTCTACTTGCTAACTAACTTTGTTAACTTTTTAACATTAGCAGTGATACTAACTACAGTACTATGCCATTTCAGTTTCATTAGTCTGGATTACTATTGAGAGGTAGTTGGCAACTTGTCAATAAATTAAACCACTTGAAAGCAAGAAAATACTCCATGAACTCGCTTTCCGTACATCCAGTTGCGCTTCCCGCTTACGTCTGTCTCGTTGTTCGTGTGACAATGACAATAAAGTACTTTGAACTTTGATAGTTATGTGGAAGTAAAAACAGTCTCACCAGTTCAATTTGAAGCAGTGGGTTTCAATGTGCAAAAATCTTTAAATGAGCCATGTGCTTAGGCTACATAGACAGACAATTACAGGTAGCCTAGAATAATGGTAGGCCTACATTACTTAAAAACAAACACAAAAAAAACATGTGTTCTTGTGGTGGTGTCTTAAAAGACACTTTTTCCCACATTAACTTCACATATTCTTTATCAACAAATATGTCAACTGGTAGTGTGTCACAGAACTTGTTATTTTTTTTATTATTCAGATCTCTCTCCCTCACCTTGACATTGCTTGGAATTACTGAAATTGTATTTTTAATCTTTTTGTTTGTTTGTTTGTTTCTTCAATTTAGGTATAGTATTACCTAAAAAACTATTCCAAAGATCCTGGAGTCTATGGGCCTGATCTGTATGTTCATAGTTCCAGCTGATTTTCACACAGAATATAGGAATACAATGCATTCAGTTGCCTCAATGGCCTTAACATTTTCTATGCTGGAAAAACCTACACCTGTCACCCACCCGTGCAGACCAGTCACTTATCAGCCAAACAAAGAGGTTAGGCCTACTGCAAGGAAGCTTGTGCATGACATCAACGAAGTTATTATCACTGATATTGGTTCTTATTAACTGGCAAAAGATTGTTACCTTTACTACTCTTCATTTCAGCCACTTCGTTATTAGTTTTAAGAAGAAAACTCTTTGTTTGACATTCCCCTTGTGATTTACGAACAAGGGTAAGATAAACTGCTTTCATGAATAAGGGCCCAGTCAGTGTCCCCGTTTTTCGATCACAAAGACAAAAATATGACATGTTTTGGAGGTGTTAACGTGTCTGAACTGAAAATGTCCCCGGATTTGGTCTCAGAAATCTGGTCACCTTAATGTATACATACAAGTTATTGTCTAATACCAGGACTTTTAAACAATCGGTTTTTTTTTTAAATTGTGATAAGTTATACGGCTCAATACTCAACTGACTTGTTAACCGAACTTTTACATAGTCATACGACTAAACTGTTAACCTTTCCTGCTCTGTCTGTCTCTGACCGTAGTTGGAGATTGCAGGGGAGACTGTATTCAATGCTCCAGGGCCGAAGTATTAACAGTTTATAACTTCGGGGTTAACCTGTTAATTCAGAAGGGTATTTTTGACAATTTCCGCCTATATTGCACTGTCCCATTTAAAACTTGAATATCTATGGTTCTAAACATTGCATAATAACCATTCATGGCTTAAATTAAAGAAGACACTTGGCCCATCAAATGCAATCAGTTAAAGTGTTTTATTATGTCATTTTAGTTTACATTTCAGTGCAGCAAAACCAACATTTTTGTCAGAAAAAAACATAAAACGCCTAGTGTTTTTTTTATGTTTCAGTGTAGAACTGGGTTTTGAATGTCATAGGAAACTAACATTTACATTTCCTGATGCAACAACATCTTGACAGTGTGTGTAAAAAATTTGAAGCAGATAGACAAAAGTTTACAAGTGTTACACATCAGTTTCCATATGATACCTTTAGGCGTCTCCAAGTGTCTCATAACCTCTCCAACCTCACCAAATACAAAATCCAGTACCTGTCACTGTACATCAAGAATTCATACTTTTTTCTTGCCTTCTGTACTACAGCAAACCATTCTGAATTAATTTCAGTGTAATATATTGTAATTTATTGTGACAACACATATGATGGTCTATAGCCTCTCCAAAATATACCCAAAAACCTATCCAGATCCATATAAAAGTACATCATGTATGTTTTGTGGTTTTGTACTCAAAAGTACATCATGTATGTTTTGTGGTGGTGTGTGGTGGGGTGTGGAGGTGGTGTGTGGAGGTGTGTGGTGGGGTGTGGAGGTGGTGTAGGGGGGTGTGGAGGTGTGTAGTGGTGTGTGGAGGTGGTGTAGTGGTGTGTGGAGGTGTGTAGTGGTGTGTGGAGGTGGTGTAGTGGTGTGTGGAGGTGGTGTAGTGGTGTGTGGAGGTGTGTAGTGGTGTGTGGAGGTGTGTAGTGGTGTGTGGAGGTGGTGTAGTGGTGTGTGGAGGCGTGTGGAGGTGGTGTAGTGGTGTGTGGAGGTGGTGTAGTGGGGTGTGGAGGTGGTGTAGTGGTGTGTGGAGGTGTGTAGTGGGGTGTGGAGGGGTGTAGTGGTGTGTGGAGGTGTGTAGTGGTGTGTGGAGGCGTGTGGAGGTGGTGTAGTGGGGTGTGGAGGTGGTGTAGTGGTGTGTGGAGGTGGTGTAGTGGGGTGTGGAGGCGTGTGGAGGTGTTGTAGTGGGGTGTGGAGGTGGTGTAGTGGTGTGTGGAGGCGTGTAGTGGTGTGTGGAGGTGGTGTAGTGGTGTGTGGAGGTGGTGTAGTGGTGTGTGGAGGTGTGTAGTGGTGTGTGGAGGTGGTGTGTGGAGGTGTGTAGTGGTGTGTGGAGGTGGTGTAGTGGTGTGTGGAGGTGGTGTAGTGGTGTGTGGAGGCGTGTGGAGGTGTTGTAGTGGGGTGTGGAGGTGGTGTAGTGGTGTGTGGAGGTGTGTAGTGGGGTGTGGAGGGGGTGTAGTGGTGTGTGTAGTGGTGTGTGGAGGTGTGTGGTGGTGTGTGGAGGTGGTGTAGTGGGGTGTGGAGGTGTGTAGTGGTGTGTGGAGGTGGTGTAGTGGGGTGTCGAGGCTTGTGGAGGTGTGTGGTGGGGTGTGGAGGTGTGTGGAGGTGGTGTAGTGGTGTGTGGAGGCGTGTGGAGGTGGTGTAGTGGTGTGTGGAGGTGGTGTAGTGGTGTGTGGAGGTGTGTGGAGGTGGTGTAGTGGTGTGTGGAGGTGGTGTAGTGGGGTGTGGTGGTGTGTGGAGGTGGTGTAGTGGTGTGTGGAGGCGTGTGGAGGTGGTGTAGTGGTGTGTGGAGGTGGTGTAGTGGGGTGTGGTGGTGTGTGGAGGTGGTGTAGTGGGGTGTGGGTGTGGAGGGATAAGATGAGATGAGTTCTGTTCTGATGAGATGAGATCTGTTCAGATGAGATGAAATGAGTGGGGAGCGGACAGATGCATCTCCTGCAGGGACATCTCTCTGGAAAAAATAAATCAATTGGCAAATGTTACACAAACAACTCAGCAATCCAGCAAAAAAAATAAAGACATTGTAAAATAACCAAACACAATATGCAACTAAAAACAAGAAAGATGCAGACATAGAGAGTACACAACAGGAGAAATATAACATGCCATACATACCAAAATGTATGCTAATAGTATTATGCGTGTGTGAACGAATACATGCAGATACATGTATAGTTTACATCAGTAGGACACAACACAGCAAAAATAGCATGTAGCTAACGTTAGTGAACTTGCTAGCAGGCTTGCTAATATGCCAGACAAATACATAGGCAAGCCAATAATTTGGAAACGTACAAAAATGCATACCAATAGTATTAAGCGTGTGTGAAACCATACATACAGATATGTATTTACATAGTTTACATTACGAGCACACAACACAGCAAAAATAGCATGTAGCTAACGTTAGCGAACTTGCTAGCAGGCTTGCTAATATGCCAGACAAATACATAGGCAAGCCAATATTGTGAGAACATACCAAAGTGCATACTAATAGTATTATGCGTGTCTGAAAACATAAATGCAGATATAGATACTTACATGTCATGTCTAGGACACAATCCAGCTGTTCCAATTGTGTCCATAGGCGAACTCCACATGTTGTGTTGAATGCGCAAAGCCTGTGCTGGGAATGACTGCTCTGGCGCATGGAAAGCGCACCAGAGAACCTTCGGTTACGCGTGGACCAATCACATCGTAATATTATTCAAAGACAGGCAATGGGCATACCATTGTAAACATGAGAATGAGTACTATTGGATAGAATAGGTGTCAATCAGTTTATAGTAACTGGATTGGAGAAACAGGCATTTTGAATGCGGTCGTCTGTTACAGGAAGTGGTTGGTTTGTGGGCACTAGACATGAAAATGAACGTAGAACAAGGAATAAAATGTACTGTGGCCAATAAAAACTACACAGTTTCGTAGAAGAGATATATGGCTTTGATTATTCAGGTATGTTTAAAAAAAATGTATATTTGTCATGGCCATGAGGAGCTCGAGAAGATTGAGATCATATGACATGGGAAATGGAGGCATGTTTTGTGCTGTGATGTGAGTACATAAATAAACCACAATAATATCCTCAGTTAAACTATTCAGTGTCATCATTTAGTTGTTTGGATAGATAACGATTTTTTCATGGCAGAAAACAAGACATTTTGGCAAAGATAGCATGTTTAAATGGACGATTAGTTTGAGGAGGCGTCAGGGGGTGGGGCACAGCAGGGGGCACACCACGTTTTTCTTTTGGTCGTTTTCTAATGACCTGCTGAACACAGGCATTTGATATTACGTGTGCTTCTGGCAGTATTAGTGCTTTTCAGATACAAGTCTTTTTATGGTAAAATGTTTTTTATTTTTGTGGCTACATGCACGTAATTAAGATGTTATCAGCCCGGTCGCGGCCGCGCGACCGCTAGGGGGCGTATCTGAACTAACAAGTTAATTCCCTTTTCTTTCTCTCTGCTGCTGGTTAGCAAATCACTGCCCACTGTATTCTTTCTTGATGATTTATTCTTTGCACACTGAAATACTGTTACAGCACATTCATTTTGCTCCGGTCGCTATATCTAAAACCATTTCTAAGCATTACCTCTCTTCCTCGCTCTGACACGCTCACCCTGTACGTGAGGCTCTTAAAGGAGCCGCACCGTTTTACAACACTTCCCCCACTCTGGATGGCAATTACCTAACTTGATGCCACTCCAGCACAACATACAACAACATGTAGTTCAACCTTACTTTACATAGCCCTCATTTGCAGAGTTCATTCAGGGTGGTCTGGGCAACCCGTCTTCCACAGTCTATTAGAAGGTGCAACAGTCGTTGGCATAGTTTTACAGTGAAAAGTGGCAGTCCTTCGTGCAGGGCACACATAGGGCGTGGGGCGTTACAACCCTTGACAAGACAATCATGTACTACACAAGTCATTTACTAGTCATAACACTACCTATGCGACCAGAGCATGTAAGAGCAACTCAAAATAAAATATCCCAGTTTACAGGAAAATATTTCCCCTTCCCAATCCAAAAATCATCATTATACAATCCTCAATTTTTTAACACTAGCTTTGACAGCTATAACAGTATAGGCTACTATAAAACATCACCTGACAGCCTTTGTGTCTTATATAACATGGTACATCAAAATACCTTAACTCTGGAACTGTCCATGAACCTAATGGACTCAGTGAGCCACCCATTCACCAAACCTGTCTGGAGGTCTAGGTCTGCGACCCGGCCTGTGATGACCCTGGTGAGGTAGTTCTGTCGTGCCACCCCCACTGTCCTGAGCGTCCTCGGTGGAAGAAGAATCCATTTCAGGAGAGGGGAGGCAAGGTTTCAGCAGCAGTAGCGCCCCCTGCTGGATCTGGAACATTGCTGGCCGGTCCTTCCCCGCCTGTGCTGGAGAACAGGTCAGACAGCCCCAATTCTGCAGAGTCCATGTCCATGACTGGGTTTGGCACCTCCAGCGGTGCCCAGGCCCTGGCCAGCTCCATGGCCCAGGTTTTATCCAGTGGTTCACGGCTGCGATAGGGCTTCAGCTGATCATGATGGACCACTTTCGTTTTGGTCTTTGGGCCTTTTTGGATCCGATACACCAGGTCATCCAGTTTTCCCAGGATAAAGAATGGCCCATCATATGATGGAAGAAATTTCCTGACTTTGTTCTTGACTTTCTGCGTGCCCTTTATGAGGTACCACACGGCATCTCCAACTTCAAACTGTATACGGCAGCAATTCTTGTCGTACTGTCTCTTTGCACGTTTCACCGACTCCCCGAGCACGTTTCTGGCAATCTGATGTGCCAGCTCCAGCCGTTGACGGAGGTTTTGGACATACTCAGGGGCAGTAGGGGCTGCATCAGAGTCAGGGGGTAGGCCAGCCACCAGGTCCACCGGCTCACTTACTTCCCGGCCGAACATCATATAATTAGGGGTGAGATGAGTAGCACTGTGCCTGGTTGCTCTGTAGGCCATGACTGCATAAGGAATCATAAGATCCCAGTCCCAGTGGCAACGTTCAGCCGTTGTGGCTAGGATCTGTTTCAGGGTGGAATTGAATCGTTCCACCTGGCCATCAGACTGTGGTCGGAATGGTGTGGTGCGTGTCTTTTCAATGCCGAATAATGAGCACATTTTCTGGAACACTTCAGACTCAAAATTGCGGCCTTGGTCGCTGTGCAGGACCTGCGGGGCCCCGTAACGACACACCCACTCTGAGGCAAGCACTTCAGCCACGGTTTCAGCTTTTTCATTGGCCAAGGGAAAGGCTTCCACCCATTTGGTGAAGTAGTCCTGTATCACAAGTATGTAAGACTTATGTCGCTCTGTCTCATTCAGTGGCCCCATAATATCCAATGCGACACGCTCCATAGGGGCTCCCACCCTGACGGTTCCATGGGTGCCTGTGGAGTCTTGCGGGGCCTGGCTTTGGATGCACAGCTAATGCAGGTTTGACACCAGAGGGCGACACTCTCTCTCATTCTGTACCAGTAGTATCTAGTCTGGAGCCGCGCCACTGTGCGCTCAACTCCAAAATGTCCACCGATTGGTCCGTCATGCATCTGCTTCATGACTGCAGGCTGATGGGCACGGGGTAGCACAATTTGTGGATAAAACTGAATGTCGTCCAGACAATAGAACCGTCTGACCAGGACGCCATCTCGGATGTAGAGCCGTCTCCACTGGCTCCAATATGTCTTTGTGGCTGGACTGTATGGGGCAACAGTAGTCCACGTGGGCCGTTCTTCATTTGCCTCCATCCATGCCCTGATCGGCGCGATGTCCAGATCAGCCTTCTGAGCCTCCTGTAATTCCTCTGGAGACCAGCCACAGAAAAGTGCGGGCTCATTGGTCTTAGTCACAAGAATTTGTTCCTGAGCTACCCCCACTGGACATACCATTGTTGGGTCCAGTTGCACCTCTACCCCCACTGGACTCTGTGACTCCTTACTGATAACAGAGTCCAACTCACACTGCACAGCTTGGTGACAGACACTCTTGGGCGGCGGGGCGGGGCCAGGAAGCTTACAAGGGCAGGACTGACGACAAGGCTGTCTAGAGAGGCTGTCGGCATTGTTGTGAAGCCGGCCTGGGCGATGGATGATCTCAAAGTCGTACTCACCAAGCTTCTCCAGCCACCTGGCAAGCTGACCCTCTGGTTCCCTCATTTTTGTTAGCCAACGGAGACTGCTGTGATCAGTGCGAACAGTAAAATGACGTCCCAGGAGGTACTGTCGGAAATGTGACGTGAACTCCACTACAGCTAGCAGTTCTCGCCGTGTGGTGCAATAATTCTGTTCAGTTTTGGACAATTTACGGCTCCCATATGCCAATACGCGCTCCCTACCCTGCTGAGCTTGGGACAGCACGGCACCAATGCCAGTGTCGCTTGCATCAGTGTCCAGTAACATGTTTCCCTCATCCAATGGGTATCCCAGGACTGGTGTGGTGGTTAGCCTTTGTTTTAGCCCATCAAACACTTCTTGGCATTCTGAGGTCCACTGGAACCGGGCATACTTCTTGGTGAGGTTGTGGAGGGGTTCAGCTATTGTGGCGAAATCTTCCACAAATCGTCGATAGTACGAGGCCAGACCAATGAACTGACGGACCTCCTGGATGGATGTAGGTGTAGGCCAATCTTGCACTTTCTGTATTTTAGCAGGGTCTGTAGTCACTCCTTGCTCTGAGACAATGTGGCCTAGATAGGCCACCTGATGGCGGAAAAGGCAGCATTTCGCCGCCGAAATCATCTTAGAAGATACAGCATCTCTGGCACATCACGGCCCAGCACAATTATGTCGTCCAAGTACACAAGGCACGTCTCCCACTGCAGGCCGGCTAACACCCGGTCCATCAGCCTTTGAAACGTCGCTGGCGCGTTGCACAATCCGAAAAGCATGACGTTCCATTCAAAGAGGCCATTCCTAGTGCAAAAGGCTGCTGCTCGACGGGCTCGCGGGGTCAGTTCAACCTGCCAATATCCTGAGGCAAGATCCAGCGTGCTGAACCATTTAGCATTGGAGAGGGTGTCAAGTGTGTCTTGGATTCGGGGCAATGGGTAGGCGTCCTTGATGGTGCAGTCATTCAGGGCACGGTAATCCACACAGAGACGGTAAGTTCCATCCTTTTAACGCACCATCACTATGGGCGAGGCCCAGCTGCTATGGCCGCGACGGGCCAAACCGACTTCCAGGCTCTGCTGTACTTGTTGGTCAGCATCCTGTTGCTTCTCTCGTGCCATCCGACGTGGAGGTTGCTTAACTGGAGCTCCTGGCTGGGTCATGATATCGTGTTGCACCAGGCTTGTGCGGCCCAGATCACCTGGTCCAGTCGAGAATGCATTGCCATAGGTGCACAGCAGTTGGGCTAGCTGAAGCTGTTCGTCTTGGCTAAGCTCAGCTGCACTCTGGTCGTACAGCTCTCGCAGGTGCTGGGGAACAATAGGATGTTCCGACGGTTTGGCACTGGCTGTGATATTGGCAGGTGCCAAGACTTCAGCAGGTTGGAGAAAACCCGCGATAGCTCCCCTTCTAATGGTTACTGCTGAGTTTCCAGGATTGAAGATGCGGAGGGGCACACCTTTGGAGGGCTGGCCTTCCACCAGAACACGGGCAACTAGCACCTTATATTTCTCTACGAAGCCCTTGGTGGGGCTCAACATCACTTCGCCTGTGAGATGGTCTTTAAGACGAGTGTTGCCTCTGACTACATATTCCAATCCAGCCTCAACCACCACTGTCCTGGCCACTCTCACCACCCGCGTCCTTGACGGGCCCATGCTGTGAAAGTATGGCACTTCCTCGCCAAAGAGTATGATGCGGCTATTTCCAAAGTCAAGGTGTGCTTGGGCCTGGGTGAGGAACGGATGACCCAAGAGGGCCTCTTCGCTTGTGATGTCAGCCACCAAGAAGTGCACGCTCACCTGCCGGTTGTTGATCTGGACCGGAACGTGAACCTCGCCGATCACGGGAACATCACCAGGCCCAACACCCAGCAACGTCTTCACAGCTGATGGTTGAAGTGGGGTTCGGACGTCAGGGTGGATGGCATTGTAGTGGTGCACAGCACAGACATCTAACTCATTGATTTTCAGATGAATGCTCATTTCTTGACTGTGGGTTCTAAAGTGAAGCACAGTGGGCTCGAGGCTGTGACGGAGAACAGCTGGCGGTTGACTCCTGGTAGTCTTCCTTGGAGAAGGGCAATTTCTTTTCATGTGGCCAATTCCAGAGCAGTTATGACAGCGAATTACTTCCCACTTAAAATCCTTATATCCTTTCTGCGAGGCTGACAAGCGCTGGCGCTCAGGTGTTGTTGATTTGAAACTAGCTTCCGGGGCAGCCTCTACAACATCCGCATCTCCTCCTTCCCTCACCACAGCTGTACGGGGCTTTTGCTCGGACAAACCACGTACCCCTGTATGTGTGAAGCTGGTGACATGTGACGCTGCCCGCTTGGTGGTTTCATAACGACGGGCAATGTCGTAGGCTTGGGCTAGTGTGTGGGGCCGCTTCTCCAACAACTTCTGCACTATCTGTGTATCCCCTATAGCATGAGTGAAAACTTCTACACCTATGCCATCTTGCTCTTTTTCAGTCCTGTCACTGTAGGCCACAGACACCCTTTCATATATGTCATCCCTTAACAGATGGAGAGATTCACCTGGTTTGCGGACACGCTGTCTCAACTCGATAGCCACTGCAGCGGCATGCTCTGAGGATGGGCCATAGGCAATTTCAACCTCCTCCACCAGGCGGCTGTAATCCCACTGAGCTGACCGTGGGTTCCTGTGGACAATGGCCCCTGCTGCACCCACCAGGCAGAACTTTAACTGAATGCCCTTGGTCTCTTCAGTCCAGCGGTTCGCCTTCGCACAGCTCTCAAACCGGTGCAGGAATTCCCTCCACGGGGTAGTACCCTCATACTGGCCAGGACGCAGGGTGGGGATTCTTTCCCTGGAGTCATACTCATCCTCACTCTCAGAGGAAGCGCGGTGGCGTATAGAACAAGGCCGGCGTGCACGTGACTTATGTGGCTCATATATGGGGAGAGGGGGCTGTAATGGCATTGCTGCATTATTAACATTCTTGAGTGAATTGCCATAAGGGCTATGCGACTGTGGGCCCGTGGGATGACAGGAGACTGGAGTGCTATGCATGTAACTCCCTGAGTGAGCAGTGGCAAAGGGGTTCATGCTGGGAGTTGCAACAGTGGGAATTAATGGCACTGCCGGGGTGTAACCACCATGATTATGCATGTGTGAGCATGGTTCTTTACATCTCACATCAGTCCCATAGTCTCTTTCCACATCAGCTTTAAACGGGTTAGTGTCTGATAACTTGAGTGGCCTGATGGGTATATCACATGTTTCACTTGCATTTCTTGTTAACACATCAGTCTGCCCATCGCATGAAAGGTGAAAGGAAAAGGTTATCGAGCCAGTCATATTCATTTTTCAAGTGCAAATAGTCAGTTTTTATTTCAACTTCCTCCATTGCAGTGAATGACATTGGACGGGTGGAGTGGGTGGTCACTTTCCCATGTAAACTTTGTTTACGTTCAGTCACGAGGCGCTGACTGGAGGCTGCCATCTTGGCTAACGTTCTAACGTTGTATGGGAAAACAGTACTGTTATGCTAACTGCTCCGGTTTATCTCACCGGTTATTTTCACAGTGTGCTTACCACAGCAGATATCGTTGTATTTCTCTGTCCCATCTGGGTCGCCAGTGTTAACCTTTCCTGCTCTGTCTGTCTCTGACCGTAGTTGGAGATTGCAGGGGAGACTGTATTCAATGCTCCAGGGCCGAAGTATTAACAGTTTATAACTTCGGGGTTAATTCCCTTTTCTTTCTCTCTGCTGCTGGTTAGCAAATCACTGCCCACTGTATTCTTTCTTGATGATTTATTCTTTGCACACTGAAATACTGTTACAGCACATACATTTTGCTCCGGTCGCTATATCTAAAACCATTTCTAAGCATCACCTCTCTTCCTCGCTCTGACACGCTCACCCTGTACGTGAGGCTCTTAAAGGAGCCGCACCGTTTTACAACACTCACAACCGGAGACGGTTGTGACCGTGGTCAAACAGGGGACTGACGAACACTGCGATTGCTTTGTTCTTTAATTCCTGTATCATACACACACAACAGTTGGCATAGGCAGCATTGCTGACAGGCAAACTTCTTCCGTCTCATTTTATGCAACACATTAATCAAATAAAAGTAAACCAGTGCACAAACAATTCGAACAACCATGCACATATTATATTACACACATATAACTAACACACATATTTCGCTATTGGAGCAACATACCTGTATCATACACAAACAACAGTTGGCATACGCAGCATCTGCACAAGTAAAATAAAATGATAAAATACATCAGGTTCAGTATGGCAGCACGGTTAGCTAGCTAACGCTAGCCAACGGAACGTGAGGAATGGGAAGTTCCCAGCGAACTATAGCTAATCACAGTGTGTATATATAATGAACCTCGTAGTCAAGTGAAAAATACCATCAACTTTCTGCCCATTGACAAAACTGCTTTACAACCACCACAATACATACTAATCATAGAAAATACATGTTACATGTCGAAGTTCACTGCATCTACCTATCTAAAAGTTTACAAATTGTGATGGTCATTTTGCATAGTGGACCTACCGCTGACAGGCAAACTTCTACGGTCTCATTTACAGTCCAGACATTGTCACACGTTGAGAAGAGATGACAGGGAAAGAGCAAATTATCTTCTGACCCGTCATTTGAAGCAAACCTTTGAGCTCCGGCATTGGTCTCCCACCATTGATCATTTCACGTTTGGACTGAAAGTCCAGTTTTGAGAACTGCTTCAGGCTCTGCCTCACCTGCCTCATATGACCGCAAGTCCCTGCTATAGAGGCTTCTTAGATGCTCAACTGGCTTTAATGGATCACCGTGCGTCTCACTCCCATGTGTATCTCGAACTACCGTATAACCCACAGTATATGCACATTGCACTACCATATATGACATCTCCCCCTCTTTTCAGTGTTATGTCAATAACATCACAGGAACAGTTTAACTGAAAATGGCTATTCAAACAGCACATAGCATAAACCAAGATTAACTTAAATTAACTTAAATGGAGACATTTCAACATACAATGGTCTCTTTCCACTCAACCAACATCAACATGTACAACTGTACAACTGTGCAAACTGTACAACTTTCTTTTTTTCACAAATCAACAGTATCACATCAATGTAAATACAACTTTTCTTTTCTTTTTTTTTTCACAAATCAAAAGTATCACATCAATGTCAATACAACTTTTCTTTTCTCTCCCCTCCCCCAAAGGCCATATGATCTGCACTTATTTACAGGTCAAGCCTGTCGATTTGCCTGCACACCCGTCCAGATCTGGTCACAGTCTGACCGGGTAGAGGGGTTGTGGGTGTAGCCACACTCTGACTCACAGGAACAGTCTCTAACATGGTGGCTCCGTCAGAGTGTGTGCCTGTCCCTGTGACATCCCCGTGTGCTGCTGGGATGGGCTGGGGAACCGGCCCTGGTTGGAGGTGACGGCGGTTCCGCCGCAGCTCCGCTGCGTGCTGCGCCCTGATGACGAAGGATCTCGGGGTGATGCTCTCGCTTGAGATCACCGCTGGCAAAGACCATGACTTTTCATAGTCCAACTTGGAGAATACAACATCTCCTGGTTGCAGGGCAGGTAATGCCTGGCTCCATGACGGCGGTTGAAGTAGTGAGCCTGTTTAGCCTTTTCCCTTCCGTCCCTCTCTTTCACAGCTGTCCTGCTGGGCCATTTGGGTAGGAGATTTTTCTCCAGAGTGGGGAGTGTGGTTCTGATTTTCCTCCCCATCAACAGCTCGGCTGGACTGAAGCCTGTGGTGGAGCAGGGAGTGGACCTATAGCCCATCAGAGCCATCACAGGATCTTCTTGCTTGAGAATTTTCTTCGCTCTGTACGGCTCTCTCTGCGTGCCCATTGCCCTGTGGATGGTTAGGGCTGGATGTGCAGTGCTTGAAGTCTAGCTGCCTCGCGCACTCCTTGAACTCCGCACTTGAAAACTGGGGTCCATTATCGCTCACCACCTCATCTGGAATGCCAAACCTGGCGAAGACCGCTTTCAGTCTTTGGATAACTTGTGCACTCGTTGTCGAGGGCAGCTGCAGTATCTCTAGGAACCTGGAGTAATAATCTGAGATTACCAGGTAGTTGTGGTGGTTGTGCTCACACAGGTCCATTGCAATTCTCTTCCAGGGTCGCTCTGGAAGCGGTGTGGAGATGAGAGGTTCCTTTTGTTGTGTTCTTTTCAGTTCACAGCACACCTGACATGACGTCACAAGCTTATTTATCACCGTAGAGAGTCCGGGCCACCACACAGATGAGCACGCTCTCTCCCTACATTTGACTGGGCCCTGTTGCCCTTCGTGAATCTTCTGAAGGATCTCACCTCTCATTGGCCTTGGCACGACAATCCTGCTTCCTCTGAGGACCAGGCCATTGTGTTCTGATAGCTCTGACTTCACTTGAACGTACTCTCTCGCGTCCATGGGCACATTGCTTTAGTGTTCAGGCCATCCTTTCTTTATGAGCTTCACAACCGACAGCAGTTGGGCATCGGCTGCTATCGCCATTCTGATTTCATCCATCTTGCTTGTAGACGCAGGGATCCCCTCTACTACACTATCCACTTAGCATGCCACCTCACTGTGTGTGTCTGTCTCTGCACACGTGCTGGCCAGTGGACTGCGTGACAGGGTGTCCGCGATGACCAGAGTTTTCCCTAGCGCATATTCTGCCACTGGATTGAATCTCATGAGCCTCATGAGAAGACGCTGACATCTTATAGGTACATTGTCTAGACTGCGGCTGTTAATGAGAGGCACTAGCAGTTTGTGATCAGTGATTAGCTTGAACTACTCCAGTCCATTGAGGTATCTGTCGAATTTCTCGCATGCCCACACACCAGCCAGGCCTTCTTTCTCTATCTGGGCGTAGCGTGTTTCTGCTTCAGTGAGGCGTCTGGAGCAATATGCCACAGGTTTCCACTGCTCCCTGTGGAGCTGAAGGAGTACAGCCCCAATCCATAACTACTTGCGTCCACTGACACAGCCGTGGGCTTGTTCAAGTCATAGAAAGCGAGTACTGGTGCAGTTGTCAACAGCCCCTTGATGTGTTCAAATGCTGTTTGTTGTGCGTGGCTCCATGTCCATGAATTCTTGTCCTTCAAGAGCTCGTAAAGCGGCTGTCCTACGGTAGACAGTCCGGGGATGTATCTTCCGAGATAATTCACCATTCCCAGTATCCTTCTCAACTCTTGCAAGTCTGCTGGTGGTGACAGCTGTCGAATCGGGGTCAGGCCGGATCGCGGACCGGTCAATGAGATGTCCGAGGAACCGCAGCTGACTCTGCCTAATGGAGCACTTCTCACGATTGAGCTTCAGACCAGCTGTTTCAATGCGCTGCATTTCCTTGTCCAGGCGACCGTCATGCTCCTCTTTTGTGGCCCCATAGACCAGAATGTCGTCCATGAAGACCTCGACACCTTCCAGCCCCTGCAGGGTCTCCATCATATTCCTCTGGAACTTTCTTCAAGGTTGGCAGGTCTGGTGATGTCTTGAGACGCACAGGTCATGTTCCACTCGATCTGCTTCGTCCAGCGCCGTAGCCAGGGAGCGGGGAAAGTTCAGGCGAATGTGCTCTGGGAGCCGTTCTGGGCGCAGACCTCGCACAAACGCCTGCAATGTGAGCTCCTCCTGCTCGGCATCCGCAAAGGTGGAATATCCTCTCCGAGTGTAGAACCTCAGGTCAGCGGCGAATGCCCCGAGGCTCTCTCCTTCCTTCCTGGAGCGGTTGGCCAGCTTCTCCCGTGCATCGTCAGTGAACACACGCTGTCCGAAACGGCGCTGCAACGCGTCTCTGATCGCCGGCCAGCTGGCGTGCTGGCCCGGCGATAAGTCCATCAGCGCTTGCAGCGCCTTTCCTTCCAGGGCGAGTGCGACTTGCACGCCGGTCTCTTCGCTCGACCAGCCGTTGAAGTTGGCCGCCAGCTGCACCTGGACGAAGTAGGTCTCCAGCAGTCCCTCTCCATGGTACTTCGGCAGCTTCATGGTCGCTCGCCTGGGCGGGTTGTAGATGGGTCCGGCGTCCAGGGTGGGCATCGGGAGCCGTCGATCCTGCAGCTGTCCCGGATATAGCGGCTCCAGGGCGGGCAGCTGGTCCAAGGCGGGCAAGGTGATGTCGTCCCCCTTCGTGTCGCTCCTCTGCCGGAGGCCGCTGGCGCCGTCCGTTCCCTCGAAGAGGCGTCGTGGTGCGTCCAGCGGTGACTCCTCCATCCCGTAGCCTGGCAGAGTGGTCCTCGCGTAGTTCGCCGGTCCGGTGACACCTCCAGGTGCTCCCCATGGCGTGTACATCCTCGATCTTCGTCGATCCCACTTCTGACACCAATGTGACGAAGATAAGAATGAGGCTCGAGACGATGAATGTTTTCCGAACTTTTTACTGTTCTCGAACACATGAACAAGTCATACTCGTACAAAGATTAACAGTAAATACACAAGATTATAATCACAACATCTATACCACATGAACACGGTTGACACTTCAGTTATATGTACAAAACACATTAATACAGAACAGGAATGACTCTACATCAACCACACACACAACAATGGGACATACACAACAGATAGCACTGTGGCTAAGCTAACAGCTGCGGTGTAGTACTCCCACAATACACCGCGGCATAACAATAACACCAGTCCGCGTAGCGGAATCTGAGCTACGCTACACTAGTATGCCTCTTGCCATAGACATATATACAAGGTATACAGGTATATATGTCTATGCCTCTTGCCTCATACCCGAAAGTCAGGAGCAGTAGTTGGCGGTGTATTTGATTTGGAGCCATAATTTGGAGTCAGACATCCATGAGACGCACGTAAAAAAAAATTCTTTGCACGAATATGCAGGTTTTATTGCAGAGAACAGAATAAATGGAATGTTTTGTGGTGATATCACCGCTGCCTTATGTACCCAGTTTGGAAAGACACAGGTTTTTTCTGAGAGGAATGTGCGGAGGTGGTGTGCTGAGCAGGTGCCTTGTCAGGGACTTCTTTGCTGGGAGGCAATGTCTCTATCCATTGAATAGGGAATGCATTTCACGTATGTGTAGAACCTATTTAGAATGGCTGACCGTACTGCCGTTTTATGTAAAAAAAAAAAAAAAAAGCCCAGAGAGAGGGGGCAAACGGTACCTCTGCCTCAATGAGGGGGGCGTGTGAGAGCATGGAAACAGGCCTTTCAATTGAAACGTGAAGTGATTAATAATGGGAGACCAATGCCGGAGCTCAACGGTTTGCTTCAAACGATGGGACAGAGATAACTGGCATTGCTTTGAACATTTTTGGAACCTCAAAAATAGATTTGGCTTTTGGACGAACAGCGGAGACTAAATATTAGCAATAGCAGTATTCGCTCACATTTTATTGATAGTTATCAGAGTAAGCTCTTGCTCCGTTGGTTTCCCATTATTTCTCTTAGGATAGTTTAATGGCTATCTGAAGTAATTTAACATTACATAAGTGGTTGTAATCACTTTGAACCATGTAGACTGTGTTTTATTGGTGAGCTGTTTTTGAGAAATTAAACTTTGCAACTAAAGTTGTGTTTCCTGTTGTTATGGTTATCCAGGTGCTATGCTAGCGATAGCTTACTAGCTAGCTAAGGAAACTTGTAATAACCATAAACGATGTAAATGGAAAAGTTACATTTGCATGACACAATAGCTAGTTATCTAGCTGATGTTATCGTCTTCTCGATTTAGCTTCTCCCTCTTCCTCATTGACCTGTAGCATTTTGCCTTGATGGATTGTGAGGTAAAAGTGTTGCTGTGGATGTACCCCTCCATAGCATACCGGAGACCTTGCTGCCTACTTTTAGAAGATATTTGTTTTGACCCTTGACTCCAGAAAGTGTGGGCAATACTGTCTAGACGCAGGTCCGTGTCCGCGAGACTGACTTTGTTGGTTAACATGATTAATTAGCTCAGGATATTAATTTTATTAGCATAATAACATCGATCACGTTCCAATGCATTTCAATGGGTTGTCGCCTGTCAAACCGATTGTTTGTCTGACATAGCAACAGTAACCAAGGAAAACGGGATTACGTTAATCTGATTCATTAGCAGCGAGGCTAGCTAGCTACTATGTGTTCCAATGGATTTTCGGTCTAAACGTTAGCAGCAACCTAACAATAATGAGAGAGAGCGCTTCAGTTAAGACCTACATTCATAGATATACATAAAGGCTTTATATATATCTATGCCTACAATACTCTGCAACATTCGTGTAGCCGCACATAAACGACTAACGGAATACAAATAGCAGCGCGCCCTCTGCTGAAATCCAGAATGTGACTGTTGTCGCTACCGGATGGTAGTCCTCTACCCGATAGTAGTCCCGCACATCGCGCATGCTCAGACACAAACGGTTCACGGCAGAAGGCTCAACGTCAACATATGGGGCTGTCTTAACACATAATGTGGGTATATTTAATGTAATATTTAATTATTAAAAGTGTGGAGACGGAGTAAGGGTAAAGGCAAATAGTTTGTATAATGAAGAAGTGAGAAAATATAGCAGTAGGTAAAACAAATAAAGCATTGATGTGCTAGCCAATAGAACTTGATAGTGAGAACAAAAGAGGATATCCAGTATATCTTTAACTTCTTTACTTCTTTATTATACAAACGTTAAGAACTTACAGCTGTATACAATGACCAAACTTCTTAAAGTATACCGTCTTTCGCGAACTTCCATCAGCTTTAGCCAGCGATTGTATTCCGCTGTCTACAGTGTCCCAAAGTGGCGACTGATCGGGTAGTGCGCATGCGGACTACCATCGGGTAGAGGACTACCATCAGGTAGCGACAACTGTCAAGCTCGTGGGAGCAACTTCCGGATCACAACAAAAAAATCTACGCAAAATTGAGAAAGAAGATTTCCACACAGTATTTTGATTCCCGATTTCCATGTTTAAGCACATCAAAGAAAATCAGACAACGGGTCGTTTTTTCGTTTTCCGTTTTCTATTATCAAAACAAAAAACGGAAAATGGGTGGTTTTCCGTTTTTTGTTTTCCTATTGCTAAATGGTAATCGGGAAACAGCTCGTTTCCCGATTTTGGTTTTCTCATTTCAAAACGAAAATCAATTGGCCGCAAAGTACACGGACCCTTCAGCTTAGCAATGAAATCTTCCATTTTCGCCGTCAAGGTCAAGTAGAAGTGTAGAAGAAGAGCAACGTTCCCCAGCATAACCGCGCTCTCGCACGCCCCCTTCATTGAGGCAGAGGTACTGTGTGCCTCACCTACATGATTTTTCAATGGGTTTTGAGCTCAGCTCAAAGGTTCTAAGCATGTGCACGCATGCGCAAAACCCAGTTTGGAGCGATTGCGCAATCCTAGGTGAGGCACTGCCTTCTCCTGTCTCCCATAGACAATACATGGTGCCTCACCTGACCGCACGTCCCTTGTTTTCTCCCGTCTATTTGAATAGGACATGCACAAATTCAGCGAATTCAGCGAATTTATTATAAAAATGCTCGAAATGATTGGAATCATGCAGAAATTACACCTATACCACAGATTAGTAGAGAAATATTAATAATTATTTTATTTTTTTACTTCTCAAGATGACAGGTGAGGCTCTGCCTCCCCTGCCTCCTATGACCGCACGTCCCTGACTGTGTCTTAATAACAGCAAAACATATTTTGTATAAATTCCAAGTCAACCTTAACACTATTAACTTATACCCAAATACAAAGTCATTCAATTGCCAGACCCATAACAAAAGGTAGTTTTCACAATAAAGATCTTCCACACTTAGTTCAATGTTTTTCACATACAGTTCGGTGTTCACACGCAGTTCGCTGTTTCGCACATTCAGTTCAATGTTCAAAGTATATAATGGTCGTGTCACGGTCCTTAAACTGTTCACACACTGGACATTACAGTCCACAACACTTTGCTGCTCTTTGACAGTTGTGGAGTCACATGTGGCAGGGCGATACTCACGACCCACACCATCTGTCAGTTGCGTGGGAGAGGGAGGGAGAGAGGGCTTGTTAGCCTGCGGTGGAATGTAAACACCGACCAGAAAGATATAAAACGAATTCACGGGAGGAGTAGAAGGGTTTGCATTTGATGAAAAAAGATTCCAGATAAGGAGAACAGTACTGTTGAATCACTGTCACATCATTGCACCAGCCACTGTTAGTATAGAAGCAGATTCCTCCACCTTTCGTCTTGCCGGAAAGTTCCGTAAGGCGGTCCGCTCTGAAAAGTTGCAACGCAGAGTCCGGAATCGAACCACACAGCTACGTCTCTGTGAAGCACAGAACGGAAGATGAGGAGAAGTCTCTGTTCTTACCAACTAGTAGCTGGAGTTCGTCCAGCTTGTTGCACAGTGAACGCAAGTTGGAGAGAAATATACCTGGTAGCGTACCGGCACAAGCGTACCGGCACGTTTACCTCTCCTCCAGTGTTTCATTGTACGAAGGTGAGGGCACCTTTGACCAGAATATCCAAAATTTCGACAGATGAGGCAATGAAAGTCGGAAATAAATTCTCATGTTCATGAACTCTTCTCTGGTGAAAGAGCTCCCGGTTCTTAGGCAAAACATTGAGTTAACTAACAAAACAAGACAAAACATTGCGCACCAACACACCGAGGCAGCCGTCGGCAGCGCCATCCTGAGCAACACTGGTTTAATAGTAGGCTAATCCCATGTGTTATAATCTTGCTGTGGTGTCTGGTTTCACGGCAAGAGGCCTGCAGCTTTGTACCAACTGTGATAGGGTCAGCCCACGTAGACGTTCACTGGCTTACACCCACCTGTCAGTTAATTGAGCGATAATGAGCTCGTACCTTCCGCCTAGATAAACTAGGATATGCTCTCGCCGATTGTTTGAAACGCACGTTGCCCTCACTGGTGGGAGTAAGTTGCTAGCTGCACCTTGTCAGGAGTTTCATGCCGGAACTTCACGGTAGGCATTGGTATGTTACTTTCATCACTGTCTACCGGTTAGCCTGGTTTACTACGTGGTCTGATTTAGAATGCTTTGGGGGTAAAACAAACCGAAACAGTTCTCTGTTGTGATCTCGCTTAAGGCTGACTGCAGTGCTTAACTCCTCGTAGCCCCTGGCTCGTTTGACTATAGTATTCCAAGAGGTCTCCCCTGGCTACTGGGGTTAACAAGGGACGCCAAGCTGACGTGGGTCCCTCCTCCCCATGTCCACCTGGATCCTTCCTTTTGTATGACCGTCAAGGCCAAGGTAGGCAAAGCACTGCTTCATATTGTAACTCTTTTAATGTGTCTGAAATGTTTTTATATTTCAAATGTCTATTTTGTAATTATTAAAGGGATGAGATAGTTATACTGTTTCAGGGAAAATGTGCAATATCTGTCAATGTTTAAAACAATCTCTCTTTTGTAGATCACAGCAGCAATTGACACACAGTTGATAGTCTGGCCACTGTTTTCCTCCTGTTTATTTCTTTGATTTAGTTCTGTGTGTATTGACTGACCTAGTTGAAGCCACGTGTCTCGTTGTTAGGTGTAGTTGTATTATTGTCACCCATTTCTGTGGCCTGGGTGCCTAACCCAGGGCGAGTGGCAAGGTAACACTGTATTGGTACATGTATGGTACTATTCTGCCCCTTAAGTTGCTGTGTGAACACCCCCCTAGTGGTTGAGTGGAGTTTGACATGACCTGTATAAGGTTGTTCTCTGTGTGATTTATCTTGACCTCACCGTTTGGCACTTTGCAGTATTACACTAGTGTGTGCATGAGTGTGCTATTCATCACGTATGGCTGAATAGTGGTCAGAGGTACTCTAGCCGTGTTACTATAGTTACTCTGGGTTGGCCCCCTGGGCCTATGTTATGTGTTTTTGCTTTCTTTTCTTTTAAGTCTGATGTATGTATCGTCATCGTGTTTTTGTTACTCCTGCCAAGTAAAGAACAACAGAAGATCTGTATTGAAATACATTATTTATTGCTTATAACAGCCTCGGTTTGAATCCATTTAATTGGGTAACATACAAAGTATTGGGAAACTTACCATATGGTCACACAACAACCAAAACTCAGCCATGCTGATATTCATTTCAAAATCTCTGCTGATGTAACCAACATGTGGCATAACCATTGCTAGTGCAGTAGGTTGCAAGAATGAGGAGGACAGATGAAATTCCCATTGGTGAACAAGTTTTGATGAAGCAGCTTTCATAGATCATTGTATCCCTGAGAGCCTGTGTCAGTGAGGCATATGACTAACATTTTGATGTATGTCATTTGGCTGCTGCTGGTTGTTTTCAACTGCTTCTCTGCTTATTTCTAGTGGATATGTAAGCAGGGCCATTTTGGTCATTGGTCTTTCCCCACATTCTCAGTAGATGTACATAGGGCCCTTTTGATGCACCTAAGGCAAACTTCTGCTCCAGTGTCTCTTAGATAAGAGGGTACATTTTGGCGATATGTTAAATATAAAAGCAGGACTTGTGACCATGCCATGCCTTTTCTTTTGAAGACAGAACTGCATAATAGTTCCATACAATTTGTTAGTTATTGAACCTCTTGATGTCATTATCAAATCCAAGTTAGCCATGTTTGGAGAGAACCCAATGAGATGGCAGAGCCAAACAACTGCACATTTGTAATACAAAATTTAATTTGTAATGAAATTTGTTCACAGCCCACATATGTGATCCATGGCAGTCATACTTCACCAAATTAAACCCTCAGTAACACTCCTACAGGATGGCAATCTGGATTATTTTCACTTCTGGAAGAATGTGCACACTGTAGAACACCCTGCACCATTTATTTTAGTGAAACCTTGACCAGAAGTATAGTCTTGTGATAAAAATCTTGCTTATTTCGTTTTTTGAACATATAGTGTGCACTTGAAAACATCATCAGCAATGCAACTTTTTTATTTGTATTTCTCATTGAAAACTCATACTGATGTGCAACTACCAGAAAGTTGATGCTGAATGGAGAAGACTTAATGACAGGACTCTTCTGTCGAACACAATCTTTGAATCACAACTCTAATGTGTTTGGGCAAAGAGAAGGGGAGGCAACGTCTCAGGGTGCGCTCTTCGGTCCGCTTGTGATCCCTGTGGCTGAAGACTTGCAAGAAAGCAGCAGCAGTCTGTGGGTCAACTATATTCAGACAACTGGCAACCCCAGATCGGTATCCGAGGAAAACCCATACTGATGTGCAACTACAACAAAGTTAATGTTGAATGCAGAAGGGGCTTGTGTTTTATCCACACACGATCATCCCAGTTATCACAGTGCCCCCTTTTCATTACGTTAGTAGGCAAACAATTTGTAAAGACGTAACTTCCTAGACCAGTGAGGGAATAGGCGTCTGGAAGGTTTGAGTGGATGCGTCTCTCTCCTCGCTTGGCTGAAAACGTAACATTTATTAAAACATCTTTCCTTATTCAACCATATTTGATCTGACTCCATTTACTTCGTCTGACTCCTCTCTATTAGGAACTCAGCCTTAGCTCCTAGCTTTTAATGTATATTAGTACCGGGTTTTGCAGGCTGATCTCCAACTCATTCTTTTGTACACCTATCGTCTGTATATGAATTCCTTCCTTACTTATTAATAACCGGTTTTGTCTTGGAATAGTGTCACTTAGGAAAATGCGACGGCCGATTGACATACCCACGACACAGGCTGAAACTATTCTGGATCTACCTCAGAGGTCTTACAGTCTTGTTACAGGGCCTTGTAGCTTGTTAGTCGACTTGGTTCAGGGACGGGCGCCAGGCTGCAGTACGATTCCGTATAACCATTCGATCCAGAGCAGAGGCTTGGGCAAACCACCGCTATATAATACAAATAAATACCATATTTGTATTATATAGGGTTAGGGTTTGAGCTTTGATTTTAAGCTACAGTTCCCTGTAGCATGTCTAGTCTAGTTGAGAAAGCCAGTTCCCTCAAAGTTTTACACTTATGGCCACTTTGGGCATGAAACTACCTCTAGCCCGTCATCTGTGGAAACACCGGAACCTAAGAGTACTTCTCTAGTTAAGAATTTCTTAAGAGGGCACAGTGGGTCAGAATTACCAATTTATTATGTCAAGTTACTACTCCAGTCTACACATTCAACAAGACTAAAGTGAAGAATATAAGTTTTTAAAACACCACATGAAACATAAAACACTTGGAGGACATGAACATACCTGGCTGCTTCGAAGTGACTACACACACAGATGTGAGGGAGATCTGAAGACAGAATGCTCCAAGTTCTTTGACTGTCTTACCCTTAAGTACCCATTTTAGTCCTGCATCTGGCCTAATAATTACCCCCATAGATAAGAGGTTTCTCAAGATGAGACTCACACATTAACAACCAAAATGGAGGGAGTTCTCACCCAAATTTGGGGTGGACCCCCTCCAAAGAGAGATACCTTTGCACTCTCACAGAGACCAGAATGATCAGGTCTCTGATACATTTTCACATTTTAAGCTTTGAGGACAAAATAGAGTCGATATTTCTAGCCAGCAGTGTTGGGGAGTAACGGAATACATGTACCGGCGTTACGTATTTAGAATACAAATTATGAGTAACTGTATTCCGTTACAGTTACAATTTAAATAGATGGTATTCAGAATACAGTTACATTGTTGAAATCAATGGATTACATGACGATACTTCTCTGTTTCACAAGTTTATTCACTCTCTAAATAAATTAAGGCAACTTGATGCATTTCCCAGAAGCCCCAACATGAAAATTAATGAAATGTAGCTATTTGCGTGATCAATAGCTGCTAATGGAGTCGGAAAAGGAGCAGGTGCCAGAGCCGGCACAACAGAGCCAGGGCAGGAATGCTTTTCTATCCTGGACATTCTAACAGCATTTCACGTTAAAGAAAGCGAAGGGAGAACGTAATATAACTGTGCAGTGCAACCTCTGCTTGCCAGCAACCAACCTCCTTTTAGCGTCCAAAGACTCCACCTCCAACCTGAAGAAGCATCTTAAAGTACGTTTTTTTTCATTATTAGCCAAGGGTAATCTGCTGTAGTTTTACTGGTCACCTTGCTATTTTATAGTTGTATTAGTCAGATGTGCGATTTTACATTCTCCTATGTGCTGATTTAATAGCCCCGGAGCCGTGGAAAGACTCTGATTAGCCCTGTTTGACATGCTAGCTAACGTTAGCTAAAATTAGCTTGTGTTCGCTTAAACTGCGGTTAAATTTTTGTAGTATGCAGTTCGGACTACAAACACAAAAATGTATCACATTCAGCCAGTTGGAACAGAAGAACACACCAGAATAGGCCTGTTTAGTAAGCAGGATTTGATGGCCGCATTCCTACACTTGCAAATTGCAATTCAATGTGGAAGTAATCCAAGTATTCAGAATACGTTACTCAGATTAGTTAATGTAACAGAATACATTACAAATTACATTTTTGGGCATGTATTCTGTATTCTGTAACGGAATACGTTTTGAAAGTGTCCTTCCCAACACTGCTAGCCAGGTGTAGTGAGGTGGATTCGCCTATGGTCTCCAACAAATACTTAATTAGTGGGCACTGGCTATAAAGGCCTGGACGTTTGCGGTGTTTGTATTTGTGAACCGCTACCTCCCCTGCTCTGTGGCTTCCTGATTCTCCAGCGGTAGGTTTTCGTCGCCTCTAAGCCAGTTGCGTTGAATTTTAAAGTTCACACCGTGGACTAACTTCGTCCTTTATTGTAGCCTGGGGTTGTGGTCCTCTCCTCCTTCGCTGACCTCGAGAACTGTCGTTCACTCTAATTCCAGGTATGCTCCAATTTCTTGAATGGGTAAGCAGACCTGGGCTCTATTCGTCGTAGCTCGTTTAGCGAGTTACCAAGATCATTTTCAGGATGAGATAATATAAGTTCCTTCTTTTCGATTCGTGGAAGCAACTTTGGATAAACAGACCCCCCAGGACTTCGCGATCGACTCCACAAATTCAGGGCGACATTGCAATTTTAACACATCACTGGCAACTTTCCAACAAATTTGACAAATCATCATTGTCTCCCACAACTCCCTCCTTTCTGTGGCTACACCAAGGGCGGAAATTCTGCCCTCTGGACACGGTGCAGACACAAGCAGAGTTCTAATCCGTTGTAAACAATGAGAATGGCTACACCAGACGTGGAAACGGAAAGCAGCCCATGTCTGCACTGAGAATTCAGAAATAGATCTGGCTTCAATATTTATAATTTTCCGCGAGGTGTGCGTGGCCCTTTTTACATAGATTCTGGTAATCAATCTATGAAATGTAATGAAAATTATATATTTTGCTGTGAATAATGAAGGAACCAATAAATCCGATTATTTCCCAAACCTTCGAGAGCTGTTGCCATGGAGATTTAACGTTACTTTCTGTTTGAAGATAAGGTAGCAGCTAGTGTAGGGTGACCAGAAGTCCCGGTTTGACCGGGACAGTCCCGATTTTGAGTTGCGTGTCCCGAGTCCCGACAAAAACCTAAATGTCCCGGTTTACACCAACCACTATGAAATTGTCCCGGTTGTCAGCGATTATATAACCGATGTGGTCTTATTATAGCCCGATCATTAACTAAACCCATGTAGAAAGACTAATAAAGCGTCCAGCGTATGATTTGAACAATGTGTGTGTGTGTGTGTGTCAGTCAATCGTAGCGGTCTGCGTCTGCATAATCTGTGCAGCCAGCGTTACAATGTATATTTGTAAACATTGTTGTAAAGCCTTTCTTATCTGTCTCGTTTTAACGGTCAGGCTATATCAATAGCTAGGCTACACTAGACAATGCCGAAGAGAAAGTCAGCATTCACCAAAGATTTGCAAAGGGCTTAGCCCTTCCTCCGCGCAATTTCACAGCAGGCTTTCAGCCAATAAAATTATACTTCAGAAAATTCACTCCTCTAACAAATATACGGAATGAATGTTTCCAATAGGGTGTGTGTGTGTTTTTGGATTTGGATTATTTAGGCTATAAATTGAGCGAAATGTTTTACACGCGCGGAATTAAAATGAATACCTATTAGACGTGAATTTCATTCATGTATGAATCATTCAAATTGTTTAATTGATTTTACTGAGCGAACATTCATTTGGCCTTTTACCATCAGCCCTAATGGTGATGGTGGTGGTGACGATGATGATGATGATGAAACTGCGTGTCGGCGCTCGGAGAGTTCAGAATTCCTGCAGTACTCCAGTATTGCCAAAAGGAAATGTACTTACGCGAACTAAACCAGACATAGAGATACGTCCTTTTTCACGTCTAAGACGGTTTTTATAAATCTGTACTTTGACGTGGATTTGATCGCACGATCAAAAATCAACAAATCTGTGTGTAAGTACGTTTTATAAATGAGGCCCATTGTCTGACCTGGGCTGGCACATGTTCAGGATAAAAAGCGTGTCATTACGGTCACGCGCACACGGATTACGGTCACGCGCAAAAGCGTGTCATTACGGTCACGCGCAAAGTGTCTCGGTTTTAGGTCCGGGAAATCTGGTCTCCCTAAGCTAGTGTTGAAGAATGGATTACTTGAAATTAGACGAATTTAAATTATTATATAAAATTGAACAACATACGGATAAAATAAATCAACAAGGATAGCAAAACAGATTGATAAGCATAGAATGAGAATGGCAGAAACGCAGGCAGGACGTCAGACGATATTTTTGTTATATGTGAAGGCTGAGACATTCATAACATTTTATTCAGTCTTACTGGTGGTCCTTTTGTAATACCAACAGGTGCACTTCGTTGTGGATAAGTAAAGCCTATGTACTGTTCCCGCTACGTGTTTTACACAACCAGTGCATTAACGTAGGTAAACAGACAGCCAAACTCGATTACACAAGCCAGGTAGCGAGCGCCTTGCTCCTTTTTTGATTGTCAGGTAAAATTTTATGACTAAAACTGTAATACAGAAAATACTTAGAAGGCATACTAAACACAGCAAGTTACTATTATATTCATTACATCAAGAATCAGAGCAACAACAGATTACAGCACAGCTGGCTAACAAGTGCTAACGTCAGCCATTAACGGAATTATGAATGAATAACGGTCATATCGCCATATTAGAACGTAACGTAAATTACTAATAATTAACACAAACACAGTTCATGGAAATTAAATGTAGGTCACTTAAACATGTTTATCACAGTATGAGATAGTCAAAACACGTAGTCATTGTTTTCGAGGGTGTGACATAACACAAGGCTTACTATGAGCAGGGCCGGTCTTTCCCACAGAAGACATAAGCGGTTGCCTAGGGCGCCCCTCATAATTATTATTTTTTTGCTGGGCAGAGTTTTTTGCGCCCCCTTCTATATCTCCAACCAATATTTTGACATTCAAAAAATAAATCTAACAGAAGGGTAAAATGAGCCAGAAATCGAAAGAGGAAGGTGTACGTACCTCCTTGGTGTTGTCAGAACATGCAAGCACATTGAGGGGTATGGTTAGAGTGTGTGTGTCCAAGCAACTTAGACAAAAGAAATAACGCAGAGATGAAAGCCATCCGGGGCGCAATTCAAGAAGAAAATAAAGGAATAAGAAGAGAAACGTGCCAAGGAGAAAGGTAAATCCTTAACTCCTGTTCTTAGCCAAGAATGAATCCCAGATAAGAAAACTCTCATGAATGCCAGAATTGCCCCGGGCATTTTAGTGGAGTTAAGAACAAAATATGTACCTTATCATTGAAAGCCTTCCTACTCCCTGTCACATAGTTCTTTAAGGATTTTACAGAGTATATAAAAAATGACATGTCCATTTATTATACATTATACAAAAAAGACATGATTAAAGTATTGAGGGCCAGCCAGTCATAAATTACACCAGATAAAGCCAATAGCTTGTCCAACAACACTACAAATATCTTACTCGTTGCATAGCACACCCATTAAGGAAGACAAACACGGTCAACGAGTAAGGAATACTGGTGAAAATCCAAGTGTTGTATTGTCAACTTTAGGCTGTATGTAATCTTGCTAGTTAGCTAACGCTAGCTAGCCAGTGCTAGTTATTGTCACTACCAGATGGTAGTCGCGCATGCGCACAACCCGATCAGTCACTACCCGATGGTAGTCACGCACATCGCGAAAAGATGACTACCATTGCCATTCAGTCGAAACATCAGTCTATCTTTAGCCAAACATAGCGCAAGTTCAGCTGTACCGCAATTTGCGTCATTTTCATTGTGTCATGAAATTGAAATTTGAGTAATTATATAATAACAACGTTAGTTTTGGTGTAGCGAGCTAGCCAGTTTAATTAGACATGATTCAACTAATCAAGAGCTATTCATCTTGGAATGACAAAAGTATGTCAGGCTGTCCAAATACACCAAAATGCTTTATAACTACATAATAGCTACATTTAACAAATAATGATAATACATACTTTTATTGTATCATTTTAGATTCACTTTTAAAATATCTGGCACCACCTGCTGCATCTTGCACTCTTGCCCTTGCAATGAATAAAGGTGCAGTACTTTACTGTAGAACTGTCAAGAATAGGGTTAATGATTTTCCGTTTTCCAAAAAATGAATTTTCCGTTTCACATTTTGGTGAATTCCGTTTTATTCCGTTTCGGCAATTTTTTCTCACCCTGTTGTAGATTGATGGCTTAAAATGAGTGAATAATATGTGCCACAAGTGATCCAGACCTTCTAAGATTGTTGGTTACCAGCCATCAACAGAACAGAAGACTAAAAAAACATTATTTGCAGGCGATTGGGAAGATGAGCGTGCAATGCATCAACCGTTGAACAGGGGGGCGTGGCCGGAGCGGAGTTCAGCACAGATGTGACATTTTGTTCTTTAATTAATGTTTGTTCATCGTTGTTGTGGTTATTTGAAAGAAATGCAGAAATGCAAAATACCGTCTGAAAGTTGCAATTCCATTTTCGCGGAAAAAATAAAGGGAGTGAAGCTTGCCTAGAGTGCCAAATGTGCTAGGGCCAGCCCTGACCACATGGATGCAAAAGAAATGTCAAACAGCGATGGTAGCACAACGGATTCAGAGTTAACAGTGTATATGATGGCACAGAATGGAAATTTGTCACATATGTGCGTTAAACCAAAAATCGAAGGGAAGATAATTGAAATGGAGTTAGACACAGGCGCTGCAGTTTCTCTTATTTCAAAAGAACTGTATGACATACAATTTTGGTACTTACCATTGCGTCATACTAATGTTATACTGAAGACATACACAGGCGAGATGAATTCTCCAGAAGGCGTCATCACAGTCACAGTAAAGATGAATAGGCAGAGGGCTAAGCTACCGCTATACGTATGTGGTTAAAGGGGCCTTGCCTCCACTTTTCGGTAGGGAATGGCTGCGAAAAATACGGATTGATTGGCGGGAAATAAAGATGATTCGCGAGGAAACACTAGACGAGGTGCTACAGAAGCACAAGGAAGTGTTCAAGAAAGAGCTGGGCACACTGAAAGGCATTGAAGCTGCCATAGCTCTGAAAGCAGAACATCAGCCAAGGTTTTGTCAGGCAAGTGTCGTTCCTTATGCTCTCAGGCCTAAAGTAGAGGCTGAAATTGACAGACTGTGTGAAGAGGGCATCATATCACCTTTAAAGTTCAGTGACTGGGCAACGGCCATCGTTCCAGTTGTCAAAAAGAATGGCGATGTAAGGATTTGTGGCGATTTTAAGGTGACAATCAACCCCGTTCTGTGTGTAGAAAAATACCCGATTCCACGAATTAAGGACTTATTCGCATCACTTGCAGGTGGGCAGCATTTCAGTAAACTGGATTTGTCTCATGCATACTTGCAAATGCCTTTTGAAGAGAAATATCGCAAATACCTTACCATTACAACATCCAAGGCACTGTTCTGCTACAACAGACTTGCTTTTGGAATCACGTCATCACCAGCGATTTTCCAGAGGGCCATGGACCATGTCCTCCAGGGTCTTTCGAATGTTCACTGCTACCTGGATGACATTCTTATCACGGGCCAGGACCGTATGCATCATTTAAAGAATTTGGACGCAGTCCTGGGACGTTTGGAAGACTTCGGCCTACGACTTAAAAAGGGAAAAATGTGAATTTTTCAAGGATTCACTTGAATACTTGGGCCATGTCATCGATGCCCAAGACACCAGAGAAAGTCCGGGAAATGGTGGATGCTCAGGCACCTACTGATGTGAGTCAGCTTCGTTCATTTTAGGAATGATTCATTATTATAGCAGATTCATTCCAAACCTGTCATCCATTCTCAACCCGCTGAATTCACTCCTGTGCAAAGGAAAGCAATGGCAATGGACATCAGAATGTAAAACAACTTTTAGAGAAGCCAAGCAGCAGCTGTTATCACAAAGTGTCTTGACTCATTACAATCCAGAGCTCCCCATTAGACTTGCCTGTGACGCTTCACCCTATGGGGTAGGCAGTGTCATTTCACACATCCTGCCGAATGGACAAGAGCCTATAGCCTTTGCATCAAGGACGCTGATCAAGGCGGAGCAGAATTATGCACAGATAGAGCGTGAAGCTCTTTCCATCGTTTTCGGAGTTCGTAAATTCCACCACTACTTGTATGGCAAAAAGTTCACACTCCTCACAGATCATCGACCGATGACCACATTTCTGAGCCCGAGCAAAGCAATACCATCTATGGCTGCCCCGAGAATGCAGCGATGAGCTCTACTGTTGGCTGCTCACGATTACAACATACAGTACAGAGGCAGCACGCCACTGTAATGCTGACGGGTTGTCACGCCTGCCACTGCCTACACCTACAAAAGAAAGGACTAATGCTGTGGACAGTTTTACACATCAACCACATGGAAGCCTTACCTGTGAGCAGCAAGGAGATCTGCAGAGAAAGTAGGACAGATCCTATCATTGCCCGGGTACTGGAGATGGTATCCACAGGTCGTTTGCCAAGGGTCCAGGATGTGGACAGCGCCCTGATGCCATTCATCAGTAGGAAGGATGAACTGACCCTCCAGCAGGGGTGCCTCATGTGGGGTATCCGCGTTGTCATACCTCCAAAACTGAGACACAGAGTGTTGTCTGAGCTACACACCGGACACCCTGTTGTGGTGAAAATGAAGGCTGTCGCTCGTAGTTATATGTGGTGGCCAGGAATCGACGTCAAAGACCTGCGTCAAAGACCTGCCAATCCTGTCAACTTACCCAGAAAGCACCAGGTCCATCACCTCTCCATCCCTGGACATGGCCTGGAGCTCCATGGCAGAGAATCCATGTCGATTTTGCTGGCCCTTTCCAAGGCCATATGTTCATGGTGGTCGTGGACGCTCATTCCAAATGGCCGGAAGTGCACCTCATGAGCTCCACTACAACTTTCAAGACCATACAGGTGTTGAGAGGGCTATTCAGTCGTTATGGACTTCCAGAAGTTTTAATAAGCGACAATGGCCACCAGTTCACATTGAGTGAGTTTGACACGTTCATGAAGGGAAACGGAGTGAAACACATACGCTCTGCACCATTCCACCCAGCCACAAATGGGCTAGCAGAACATTTTGTGCAAACCTTCAAGCACTCAATGAACATGCCTAATGATTCAACACAGACTGGATGCGTTCCTGTTGATGTATCACAACACTCCGCACTCAACAACCAAGGAATCACCAGCCATGCTTTTCATGCGTTGCAAACTGCGATCACGACTTGACTTGTTAAAACCGAACGTAGCATCACGAGTAGAGAAAGCGCAAGAGGCGCAGTGTGCTCATCGTGAAATACATGCAAAAGCTAGGTCATTCCAGGTGGGTGACAAAGTGCTAGTTCGTGATTATGGGGGACATTTTATTTTCTTTACATTTTATTTTTATTTATTCGGGTGATTGTCTTAGAAGTTGACAAAATACTCTAGTTTTTGGGTCTTATAAGACTCTATATGTGGGTATTGGTCCAAGGCAGTCTGAGCTGTGCTTGTTGACATACTCTATAAGGGTTACTTCCGCTCAGATATTTAATCCCAAGAGAATAGAAGTGTTTTGTGGTTCATACGGGTGTTTGAAAAGATCTTCAGCATTTTTAATATTTGAATTTAGAGATTGTTCTAAGTCAATTTGTAAATTATTTACATTAGATTGTGGAGATTCAGTTCTTGGATTTGACCAGTCATGATTCAAGACATAAGATTCCTTTGAGTCCAGATTTCACAATGCTTTTGATAAAGTCAGATGTTAGACTGTGTCTGTTCACACCAAGGTTATTATAGTTAACGAAAACTAACGAAAAAACGAAAACGAGGTGTGATTTTTCTTTTCGTTAACTGAAATAAAAATAAAAACGAGGCTTTATAAAAAAAACGATAACTAACTGAAACTGTATTGTGTCTTTACAAAACTAACTAAAATAAAATAGAATTATAGAGAAAATGTCCTTAGTTTTCGTCTTTGTCAATGTATTTCATAGATGTCAATTGATTTCATACATAGCGTCTATCTTCCGCCGTACCACTTTTACTACACGCCCCTCACCTGGTATCATGGCGGCAAAAGTCGGGAGAAAGCGACAGAGTCCTATTTGGGATTACCTGGAACAGTAACGTGCGGTGAGGTTCGTGGCTGGTGAGGCACTGACTCTTTCAGAGTCAGATTTACAAATATATAAACCCAATGCAGTAGCTTAAATCACCATTCAATTGGCAGCTTGCACATTGACTACTGGTTGTTTTTCATATCAGCATTCTAACATAGGTAAGGTGGCTACATACAGTTGGCAGCTGCTAGCTTGTGATGAACTCGTGTTAATATGTGTGATTATGTACAACTTTAGCTGCAATTTAAGTTTAATTTCTCAAAATCAGCTCACCAAAGTGATCACAACCACTTGTTTGATGTTAAATGGCTTTACATAGACATTAAACAATCCTAAGAGAACGGGAAATTAACGGAGCAAGGGCTTTCTCTGATATCAATGTAATGTTAGCGAATGAGGGGTGAGATACCCCCCCCCCCCCCCTGCTAATATTTAGTCTCCGCTGTACGTCCAAAACCAAATCTATTCTTGAGGTTCAAAATATTTTCAAAACATTTTGGCTTTGGATGTGAGAAGTCGATCGAGTTATCTTCTGTCCCGTCGTTTCAAGCATACATTTTAGCTTAGGCATTGGTCTCCCATTATTGATCAATTCACGTTTTAATTGAAAGTCCAGTTATGAGAAATGTTTTAGCTTAGTTATAGAATCTTCCATTTTCGTAGTCAATGTCAAATATAAGAAGAGTAACGGCAGAACAAGAATAAACCCGACCGGTGGGCTCTCGCATGCTCCCTTTATTGAAGCAGAGGTACTATTTGCCTCCTCTCCGTGCTTTTTCACTGCGGCTTTACGTCAGATCAGCAAAACTAAATAGGTTCTACGCATGCGCTCAACCTAGTTTGTGAGGGATTGCGCAATCTGAGATGAGGCACAGCTCGTCGCTGCCTCACCGTCTCGCTGTCTCCTGTCTGTTTGAACAGGACATGCGCAAATTCTGTTTTTATTACATATTATTTATTATAGCTTGTATCTTCTATTCATTTTGAGCATTTTGTTTTGCAAGCAAAAAAATTAAGCTTCCCTGACTGCCCCCCCCCCCTTGGTTTCTTGCATTCCGCGGTAAAGACTAAAACTAATACTGAAACTAATAAAAACTAAACTCAAACTAAGCATTTTCAAAAAATAGAAACTAAACTAAACTAGCAAACCCGCTTTAAAAACTAATTAAAACTAAACTGAAATTGAAAACAAAAAGTCAAAACGAAATAAAAATAAAAACTAGTGAAAAATGCAAAACTATAATAACCTTGGTTCACACAATAGTTACAGACAGCTCTCACGCATACCACTTAATTTACACTTCAGGTACAGCCGTGCCTGTGACCTTGATGGGCCATTAGGCTGAAGTGAACCACACCCAAGCCACATAGCAAGACTACAGACTTTAAGAATTTTTATGCCTACATGATTTATTACTCCGAGATAAAATCATTGCATGTTGTGTTACAATTACCAGTGGTGGACGAAGTACACTAACTACGTACTTAAGTGAAAGTATAGATACCTGGTGTAAAATATTACTCTAGTAAAAGTGGAAGTATGCACTTTGAATTTCTACTTAAGTAGAAGTATAAAAGTATTTGCCTTCATATATACTTAAGTATTAAAAGTAAAAGTACCTCGATGAATTATGGTTCTAATGGCCTTTTATCATTTTCACATCAAAGCTCCGGCTCAATCAACTGATATAAGGTGAAAATACTAATGCCACTCTTTAAATAGTGTCTTACATTTGTCTATTAAAAAGAGTATAAGCACAAAACATTGAAAGCTATCTATTGCCATTAGGTAAGACCAAGTGGTTATGAAATAACAGCACTAGAGAACAATTATTTCATTTTACATTTATTTGTAACTTAGTTGCACATTTAATGGTGGAGCTATTGGGATCAACCCAGTGGGCAGTAACCCCAAGAAACCCCTTCGCCTTGCGCTCCAACAATCTGTTGTTGTAGCAATGAAATCGACTGTGGACATAGCTTCTTTATGTTCCTCTTCATCTCAATTGCATCCTCATCTATCTTGCGTCACAAGGTGGTCCTTGACATCTGAGAGGCATTGGGCTGAAGATCTTGCAAGAGATCTTGACATGATGGCTGCTCCACCACACTAAAGGGCTGGAGACTCTGGATTATAAAATTCAAAATGGCATGATCAACATTTCTTTGAGAAACTATCTTTGTTTCACCTAACTTTAACTGCCTGAAAGGTGAAGGAGCGTCTTGGTTCTTTGCTTTTCTTTTGCGTGGGGCTGTCAAAATGTCATACCTATCCATGTGACTTGCATGCTTTCTATGAAAAAAAATCCAACCATTAACAACATGTCCACATAGGCTAGGCTACTAATACTCTCATTAATAAATAAAATACACATTTTGGCATGTCCTAGATCTAGGCTACACAGAATGTTGATATTTTTTTTTTAATCAAAGCTGGTCTTTAGAAGGTGAACTTAGGTGATTTCTGATTTCAGTAGCAAATTCCAACAGCCAACTCCTTAGGTGCCATACCATGCATTTATTTAACAAGTCAAAATGCATTCAACTTCACTTGTGTGGACATTAGTGGTATAGCCTCAAGTGGCTCTAACACTAGGATAGCTTGCTTAGCTAAGTGGGTGTGCAAACATCCCGGCTAGAATCACAAACACTCAAAAGTGTGCCCCCATACCAATTTCAATATTTACCATTTCAGTATGCAGGTACATATTCTACGAGCTGCAGTGAAACGGTACTAAATAGCAATCCCATTTATTGTATTGAATCGGATATTCCATCTCCTTTGAGCAGTGTGATACAAGCTATGCTAGCGTATAGCTGCTAGTTAACTAATTTAGCCGAACACACAATGCAGACAATGTCGGTTAAATAAAAAATAATTCGGTTGCTAGTCATCAAACATACCAGAATAAAAATCACTTACCTCAACGTGTTTCTTTAAATTGGAGGGCGAATTCTTGAAAGAGGATATTGTATTGTGCTTAGGCAGGCAGAGAAGACACTCAAAATAAAATGAGTCCTTCTTCCTTTTTTCCAATTCAAAAAGTTCGCCCAAATAAGGCCAAGTTCAGGCAAGTAAGGGTCATCCGTTTCTTCCATCATTTCCATCATTTATGTAGCGTTAAGTAAGCATGAGCATAAAACATCCTCAAAATGCTGCAGCAGCGTTGTAACGAATTCAACGTAGCTCGCGCTCAACGAACGAACGAAACTGACGAAACCGAAAGGACTTCAGAGAAAATCACGCACTGAGCCCTGGTTGGTGTGATTGTGCACTCGCTTTGACCTCTCATTATTTGATTCGCTTTGGTAAAAAGGAACGAGAGGTTTTACTAAATGTAATGGAGTAAAAAGTACGAATTTTCACTTTGAAATGTAGTGAAGTCGAAGTATAAAGTCTCACGAAAATAGAAATACTTGAGTAAAGTACAGATACATCTATATGTTACTTAAGTACAGGAACGAATTACATCTACTTCGTTACTGTCCACCACTGACAATTACAAGTAATTGTAAGCATATTTTTAAACGGAACAAAATCTTGGGTGTATGTGTTTAAGGTAAATAAAAATTCCCTGAGTAATGATCTCACAAGCAGCAGACTGCTGTTAGATCAAAAGGGGGAGGAGTTGAGCTTCAGAGAGAATTGCAAAAACAGAACAATAAGTCCTCTTGTAGATCCTACCAGTATAACATACCTTAAGGCCCCGTCACACCATGACGTTCTGGTCAACGTTCTATGATGTTAGAGGAAACGTTGGTAATCGTCCATGGTCGCTGGTATTGCGCCAGAAGAGCTTTGTGTGAAAGCTGGTGAACGCTGTAATCGTCGGTAATCGTCGGTGATCGGAGGAGAACGCTGGTCCAAAAAAAAAGTTTTGAACATGCACAAAAGTTCTCATGGAGATCAGCGTTCATCAACGTTTAATTTAAACGCTGGAGAACTTTCGTGGAACGTTTTATTAACTTTGCACGCGTTTGGCTATCGTAGTCAGTCGTTGGGTAGGGTAGACTGAGTACCTACAGTTGATGCACCCGAAATAACTTATGTGCGCAGCAATCCTGAGACGTGATTTTTAGTTTGGACATGCCTACTAACGTCCTCTTTGATCGAGGGAAATTTGAGCACCTAACCCATCTCTCGTAGGAAGATATTGGCGAAAGTTTTTTCACCAAGGGAAGATCTTACATACAATTAATATGTTATCAACCATACGTGATCAACAAACGCAACTTACATCATTGCAAACGTTATTCTGTGCACTATACATCTACATATCCAATGCTATCATGTCATGCAAGGTCATTGCATAATCTAGCGAAAAGCGGAGTGGAGGGTATTTGCTTGCTTGAGCCAGCATGAAGTAGATGTAGGCTACTGAACTCGAACATAGCTGAGCACTGTTATAGCTGGTGCTGTTCCATGGCAGATGGATATGATATGAAGACTCTTGTGACATGGACAATGTGTGTGGATGTGTTGATGTTTTCTAATAATAAACATTGAGAAACACAAATTCAGTGACAAATTTAAATCATTTATTTTAATAACATAAAACCCCAGGAATAACGCCCGTTATTTCGTAAATCACAGTAATAATAACAGTAAATCTTCGTCCGAAGACATTGCTAGTGAAAGAGGCTTTGTATTCTTCTTACTTTCAGCAGCGCTAGTAGCAGAAGCCCCCCTCACACCTTTTCGTGGTCTTGGAGGCATGATGTTCACTGTTCAGATCAACTGAATCCACTATGATTTTCCAGCGTTTTATACCCGTTTGACCATAAAACCCACACGCCGCAAAGCGCTTTTCTGTCATTATTCACACGTTAATTACACCTTTAACACGCTCTTCTAATGTTGACTTATCGTTTGTCGCGCTGGAGTGACACGTCAGCACACGTTTGTCGCGGACCAGTGACACGTCACTTGGTCGGTGTTACACACTCCTCATGCGTCAGTCCCACGCTAGTCATGTGTCAGTCCTACGCTATTCTTTTGTTAGTAACACGCCAGATGTGTCCACATCGCCCTAGAACGCTCGAAATTGAACGATTAGAAAGTTCAGAGAACGTTGACCAGAACGTCATGGTGTGACGGGGCCTTTAATAAGATGATAACTGCAGAATGTGTTTTCTCAAAACAGGTCTTAGCTGCTGAATTTCTGACTTCATCAAATGATCCAGGAGCACTGAATGAATTAAGGAATGCCTTAAATGGTTTGGCATTCAAGTGCCATGGGAATCTGGATAAAAATGGATTTCATGAGATAATTCTGTAACTACATTTGTAACTAACTAACTGTAACTCTGTAAACAGATTGATTCCTTTCTCTTAGGGATGGACACATCTGTCTCCTGAGCAAGCGAATGAATGTGTGTGTGTGCCTGTAGGCTGGCCAGCCGTCGTATCAATGAATGAATGAACTTACAGGACTGTTTAACCTACATTTGACCACTGACTTTGTCTTTAGGTGAAATTGTTTGAATTGAAGGAAATTTAAAAACGTTTTATTTCTTTCAATCATTCCATTTCTTTCATACATTCAGCTTCTTTAAACCTGCTTTTGTTTGCGAAAAAGGGCGCCATGCTCATTAGCATCCAAATGGTTATTCTGGGCGCAGACCTTGCTGTCTGCAGCCTCTCACACCCAGAAAGGATCTTAGGTATTACTTATGTTAACAGAAACATTTTTGCTTCCCGTCTTATGGAAATAGGAGACACCATTGGGCTTCTTTTGATCACAGATAAAACCTGTGGCTTAGGATTTGACTGTTTGTTTTTCTGAGACCTCTTGCCAGTTTCAGGAAGTTGGAGAACAGATGAAGGACAACTGCCCCATTCAGCGCCTTGCTACAATGTCAACAGAGGGAACAGCAGAACCGTTTGAACTTCAAACAAACGCCATGCAGCATCTGGCCAGGACGTCGAAAGGGGGACAAACTCAAACCACAGCCAACACCCTCAACCATCACAGACGAGCAACACCTCTGGAATCCGCAGCACGGCAACACCTGAAATGATTGCCAACCCCCACCCAAGAACCTTGACGAAACAGCATATCAGGAAATTGCCATAGGCTGAATGACCCCATATGGAGCAAAGACCACAGGAGGCAAACAACTGAGACAAGCCAAGTGTCAAGACACACACACAACACCTCTCAACTCCAAGGGACCACGAAAAAATCGGGAACGATTACCATCACCATCAAAGACACTCACACAGACATTCTGGAGTCACACACACTCACGGCTGACACAGGATGGTTATGTTGACATAACATCGGGAAGGAATTTTGTCCCTAAATCAGAGGTCCACACAATTGGCGAAAAAGCGTGAGAGAATGCCACATTTATGAGACAAAGACTGAACAAAGCCACTCACTCAAGAAAAAGAAAAAGAAAATAGTTAAATGATCTGACGTTTAAGACAGACAGTCTTAAAAAGGGGGAATGAAGGGACCGGTATAGTTAATAAGAATATGCCATAGTCAATAATTCAATGATCTTATACCTAGTTATAATTGTTACTTTTATTTGGATTTAACTAGCATGTAAACATTCCTGTGTGAAGGTATTTTTTTGGGTTGACCTGAGGAGTGAGGTGAGACAGAGACTTTCACCTCCCCCTCCCCCGGTCGAGACAAAGAGCTTTGTACCCATGGCCCATTTGAATAGATGGTAACACCCCTTAAATATCAGTGTATTTAACAGACTGTCCCTCAAGGGATAATCAGATGAGTCTGAGGTGAAGCTATGAGTGGACCTTCAGGCTTTGTCTCCCTTGGTGGCAGCCATTGTATAAGATTAAAACCTGAATCATGACTGACTAAAATCCAAGACTGGTCTCCAATATATGGTATAAATTATATCCTATTACCTGCTACTCCTGATTCCGTGAGTGTGGCATCACCACAGGTAACACCAGAAGCCACCAGCACACCACTTCGAGAGACTGGTAAGAGATACCCATCTCGTGTTGCTAAACCACCAGTTAGGTACAGCCTTTAAGGCATACCGTATGTGGAAAACGTGTTTTTGGGACATTCTGAATAGACTGACATGTTTTTGTTATAATAGTTTAAGGAGTCACGTCTCAAGAACAAGGGCAGAATAAACCCTTGACGGACTCTGGGGTTTGGGACAGTCTACTCCCTACCTCAAGGTTAGGATATGAGTTTGATATATTGTGGCATCACGATGGGCCAGCTAGCAGAGGGGTGTGGTGTTCCTGTGGAGGTCTGGCTGCCACACCACAAGATGGCTGCCATTTGCACTACACCCAGAATGCAGCAGGACCCAACCAGGTGTAGGGGCTTAAGGCACCTGATTGAAGGAGCGTTTAAGACAGGTGGTGCCTGTTGTGAGAGAGAGAGCCAAGAGAGCCAAGAGAGCCACGAGAGCCACGAGAGAGAACTGAGAGCACCTGACGTGCGTGTGAGGTGTTTGATGAAGCGCTTGCTAAGCCGCATCCGGAAGGGGGAAGGGTAGCCCCAAGCCTGAAAGGACCTGGACGGACAAACGGTGAACCGACCAGGAAAGTAACCTGAAGTTTATGTTTACTGTACAACCCTGAAGGAAGAGGGACAAGGAACATTTTGTGGTGGACTTTTGAGTTGGGTGCAAAGAACCTCCCTTTGCCTTTGTTTGAAGAGAACTCTTGATTGTAACTGTTTGTGTTGGAGTTGACTTTTGTGTTTGTGGGAAGAGACACCCCAGTTGTACCTGTTTATGGTGAGTTTTCTGAATTAAAACCGTCTTTTAACCTCCCCTGCCAACTGATTCCTCAGTTTACTGCATTGCCCACCCTGCAACCTGTTACAATATATATATATATATATATATATATATAAAAAATAAAATCTCATGTTCATGTTTCAGTGTGGGAACTACATTAAGTGGGGAGGAGATGTGATTTCTTGACTATGTTGTACCTGCACCACTAGTCGGCGCTGTGCCGCCAATGATACAATGACTTGTATGTAGCTCACGCACTGAAATGATGCTTCAGTAAACTATTACAGTTCAAGCCATAAAGACGTGGCCGTTTGTCCTTATCATTAACCAGGTACTCTAAAGTGGAAACCACGAATACATAACAGTGAGGTACACTGACAGGATTCTTATTACAACAGAGGTGACTAGAGGTTTATGAAAAAGTACTTACTAAGAAAAGTGCTCCTTTTCTACCATTGCCCCCCTGTCTTGATGATACAACCAAGGTTTGTGTAATTTTGCCATTCCACAAACAGAATACAAATATTTTCAAACAACACGACTAAACTCTTCATCTCCTCACAAACAAGATTATTCGCTGTTTCTCCAAATCCCATTGTCTAGGAGCACAAAGTTGTCACAACTTCTGATTTTCTATGTTAAGGCATCGCCACTTAACTGCATAATTATTAAATGTGATTTGTTGGTTATTGAACGGCTTGATGACATGTTTACCCTATTATCAAATTCAAGTTCGCCGTGTGGAATGAGACAATCATCAATCATCATGATTTTCTAAGTTAAGGCATCTTTTCTTTTGAAGACAGAACTGCATAATAGTTCCATACAATTTGTTAGTTATTGAACCTCTTGATGACATTATCAAATCCAAGTTAGCCATGTTTGGAGAGAACCCAATGAGATGGCAGAGCCAAACAAAAACATAGGAGATGGTAAATAATCACAACTGCACATTTGTAATGAAATTTTTAATTTGTAATGAAATTTGTTCACAGCCCACATATGTGATCCCTGTGCTTGGGATGAAGCCCTTCCAGTTCGGTATGCAAAATATGATCTCAAGGTTGGACATTATGGACCTTCTCTGATGTAGAGACTGTTTACCAGTGAAGAGTTGCGTGCATTGTCTTCTGCAGCTAAAGTAGTTACATAAAAGTAAAAAACTTGAACAGCCTGTTGAATGATTGTGAAAAAAGCTACAGTCCAGTTATAAAAAAGATACAGTTATAAAGTCTTTGAAAAGTCAGCCTCCTGACTAAGGTTCATGAATGAGCTTATGAATGAGTCATTAAAAAAGACAAACCACAATATTCAGATAAACTAAATATTTATTAGGTAATATGCATTGTTACAGAATAGTCACATTAACCAGGATTTTTAATCCAGATGAAAATGACATGGATTCAGAGAGTTTACTCTGCAGCCTCTTTGCCCTTTAAAAAAGAACAAATAAAATGAATTAACTAGATGACAAATAAAAATCAACGACACTAACATTTTCAAAGTTTATTTGTGAAATATAATACTTTTTGTTCATAAAACATTATCTTACCTTTCCGCCATCGCGGGTCTTGGACCTTAACCATCATGGCAGCCTATATGATGGAATAGTGTATGCTTGGGATGAAGCCTGTCCAGTTCAGTATGCCAAATATGATCTCAAGTTTGGACATAGCGGACCTTCTCTGATGTAGAGACTGTTTACCAGTGAAGAGTTGCGTGCATTGTCTGCTACAGCTAAAGTAGTTTCATAAAAGTACCAAGGAGATGACTTGAACAGCCTGTTGAATGATTGTGAATGTGAAAAAAGCTAGTCCAGTTATAAAAAAGCTACAGTCCAGTTATAAAGTCTTTGAATAGTCAGCCTCCTGACTAAGTTTTATGAATGAGTCATTAAAAAAGACAAACCACAATATTCAGATGAAAAAATATTTATTAGGTAGTATGCATTTTACATTAACCAGGATGTTTAATCCAGATAAAAGTGACATGGATTCGGACAGTTTACTCTGCAGCCTCTTTAACCTTTAAAAAAGAATAAATACAATGAATTAACCAGATGACAAATAAAGAATCAATAACACTTTAACACAGTTTATTTGTGAAATAATAATATTTGTTCATAAAACATTATCTTACCTTTCCGCCATCACGGCCCTTGGCCCTGAGCTTGTTGACCTGGGTCTCAGCAATGTCAGCACGCTCCTCAGCCTCCTCCAGCTCATGCTGAACCTTCCTGCACTTTGACAGGTGAGTATTGGCCTGTTCCTCCTGTTGTATATGAAATTGAGTGCAATTAATACAGAAAAACAAAACAAGAGTCAATGTAAAGAAGCAAAAGTAGCAGATATTTTCCTGTATAGCAAAGGCAGAAAAATACTCACAGCTTCCTCAGCCTGCCTCTTGTAGGCCTTGACCTTCAGCTGCAGCTTGTCAACCAGATCCTGTAGTCTGGTGACATTCTTCTTGTCCTCCTCAGTCTAAAGAGAAAAAGTTTGTCAAGAAAGGTCCTCCCCTCTTATATTTTGCATGCAGCTCTAGAGAAAAAGAGAGCTTTCTTACCTGGTATGTGAGCTCCTTCACCCTCCTCTCGTATTTGCGGACTCCCTTGACAGCATCAACACCACGTCTCTGTTCAGCCTCAACCTCACCTTCCAGTTCACGAACCTTAACATGAAAAATATTTCCTTTCAGATACTGACCCCGGTTTTGTAATGATGAGTTAAACATATTCATTCAGAGTCATATTTTGTTACCTACCCTGGACTCCAGTTTCTGGAGCTGCTTCTTGCCACCCTTCATGGCCAGATTCTCAGCCTCATCTAGGCGGTGCTGCAGATCCTTGACAGTAACTTCCAGGTTCTTCTTCATCCTCTCCAGATGAGAACTGGTGTCCTGCTCCTTCTTCAGCTCCTCTGCCATCATGGCTGCCTATATGATGGAATAGTTTTTTTTTTATAATATAAGTAAAAGTACTTTTAAATATAATGCTCCGTTCCAGGAAAAAAAAACTTACATCAGTGATGGCTTTCTTGGCCTTGTCCTCAGCATTTCTTGCCTCCTGGACGATGTCATCAACTTCACCTTGGACCTGAAGGAAGTCAGCCTCAAGCTTCTTCTTGGTGTTCAGCAGACTTGTGTTCTAGTGTGGAGAAAGAAACAACCTCAGTTATAATTTAATGCTGGAATTATTTGTTTTATGTATCGGTTTAAACAATCTTTTTTAATCTATACCTGGGAATGCAGGAGGCCAACACGCTCACTGGCATCAACCAGCTCCTGCTCAGCCACTTTGCGGCCTCTCTCTGTCTGCTCCAGGGCAGCTCTCAGCTCCTCAATCTCAGCCAACATAAGGCCGTTCCTGCGCTCCACCATGGCAGCCTGCTCCTTCATGTCTTCCTGTCCTCTGACAGCATCATCAAGGTGCAGTTGAGCATCCTGGTTGACAGAGAAATGTGTGGTGTTTGCTATACTGCATTGGTTTAAGCGCTGTGATAACAAAACACTGAATATTTATACTACTGACCTTGAGCTGACCCTGGACGGTCCTCAGATGTTTCTGGGCCTCAGCAGCCTGGCGGTTAGCGTGGCTCAACTGAACTTCCATCTCATTGAGGTCTCCCTCCATCTTTTTCTTGATTCTCAGGGCATCATTCCTGCTCCTGACCTCAGAGTCCAGGGTGCTCTGCATGGAGTCAGTCACCCTCTGGCTATTCCTCTTAATCTGCTCCATCTCCTCATCCTTCTCTGCAAGCTTCCTGTCAACCTCACCCTTGACCTGGTTCAGCTCAAGCTGGACACGGAGAATCTTGGACTCCTCATGCTCTAGAGTTCCCTATTTTTATATATAAAAAAGAGTATAAAACATTGAATTTTACATGACCAATTGCATAATTTATGAAGATGTCCTATTGCAGTGGTTCCCAAACTTTTTACAGTCCCGTACCCCTTCAGACATTTAATCTCCAGCTGCGTACCCCCCCCCCCCCCCCCCCCCCCGTTGGGGAAAAAAAGTTTTCCTTTTCACCTTTTACTTTAATTCCGTTTTAATCCGTTTCGGCTCATTTTGTTCACCCAGAGGTAGATTGATGGCTTAAAATGAGTGAATAATATGTGCCACAAGTGACCCAAACCTTCTAAGGTGGTTGTTGTTTGCCAGCCATCAACAGAACAGAAGACTAAAAAACATTATTTGCAGGCGATTGGGAAGATGAGCGAATTCATTTGACAGGCTACGGAGGTCTGTGTTGGCGTGGCCGGAGCGGAGTTCAGCACAGACGTGACATTTTCTCAGTGGTTTTGTTTTCTAATTAATGCTTGTTCATCGTTGCGATGGTTGTTGTGTTTATAAGAAAGAAATACAGCCTTGCAGGACCAAATACAGGGGAATTTGGGCGATTTTGATGCACAAAATTACGTTTCCGTCTGAAAGTTGCAATTCTGTTTCAAACGGTACATTCTGCGAATTCTGTCCGTTTTCTGTTATCGCGGAAATTTTCTCCCGGCGTACCCCCTGAACCACTTCGCGTACCCCTGGGGGTACGCGTACCCCAGTTTGGGAACCGATGTCCTATTGAATCTCTCCACTCCATCCTGTTGGATTTTTGTATTTGTACCTCAGCCTCTTCCAGGGCAGTCTGGATCTCGACCTTCTCAGTCTCAACAGTCTTCTTGGCCTTCTCAAGCTCATGAATGCTCTTTCCAGTCTCACCAAGCTGCTCAGTCAGGTCAGAGATCTCCTCTGCAAAAATACATTTAGTCAATACAAAGTCAGCATTTACCAATGTACTATTGATTTTCAATCCAGGATAAAACACTTTGTGTTATAGCTTCTCTTAATAAGCTTTGATTTGAAAGTATTTTAAGGCCATCTTGACTGACGTTGGAGGTTCTTGTTCTCCCTCTTAAGAGTCTCCAGCTGGTCAAGGGCCTCCTCATAGGAGTTCTTCATCTTGAAAAGCTCAGTGCTGAGAGAGCGAGCCTCTTTCTGGGCACCCTCCAACTCTGCCTGACCCTCCTCATACTTCTGCTTCCATTCTGCCAAGACCTTTGAAAAGCAGGTTGTGTCTTGGGTCAATTTCACATACAAGACATTCCTACCAATACTCCATTTGTCCATATTAAATATTAAGAGATTTAGTTTGTCCTACAATACAAGAATTCCATATAGAGGTAAAACCTTGTCAAAGTTCCTCTGCTTCTTGTCAAGGTTGGCAGCCAGACCATTGGCTCTCTCCACATCCACCATGAGGTCCTCAACCTCACCCTGGAGTCTTTGCTTGGTTTTATCCAGAGAAGCACACTTGGAGTTGATAGCCTCAATTTGTTCCTCAGCCTCCTGTAGACGCTGGGCAAGCTTTTTCCTGATAATGCAATCGATTTAAGTTAGAGGACGTCGACAGGTTTTACTAGACAACATAACAACCCACATCCACATTCTATGTGTTTCTTTGCCTGTTTGGTACATACTTGGACTCCTCAAGCTCTTCAGTGCGCTGGATGGCATCAGTTTCATACTTGGTCCTCCACTGAGCAACCTCGCTGTTGGCCTTGGACATGCCACGCTGCAGCTCAGCCTTTGCCTCCTGCTCCTCCTCAAACTGCTCCCTCAGAAGGTCGCAGTCGTGGCGTGCAGACTGAACAGCGTGGGCCAGGGCATTCTTGGCCTGTTTGTGAACAATGAATGGTGTTCATTTAGGGCTTTACAGAATGTGGGTTATGTACTCCAATTTCTTCATGTCATTCACGGGTATCAGTACCTTGGCTTCCTCCTCATTTAGCCTCTTCAGCTCCTCAATTTGCTGAGTGAAAGCCTGTTTGCTTCTACTCAGCTGAGACACAAGAGCATCTTTCTCCTCAACCTGGCGGCCGAGTTCACCATTTTCAGTCTGAAGTCTTGCTCTCTGAGCACTGAGGTCGTTGACCTGGCGCGCACCCTCATCACTCTTGGACTTGATTTCACTGAGTTGGTCCTCAAGGGTACGGCACATCTTCTCAAGATTTCCCTGTTTGTGAAAGTAAAAGTAATAAGCAACACAAAAGTCAGAAATGTTTATGGCAATTATTACAATTTTACTTGACAACATTTAATACAAAATGTACAAGAATATGTACGTTTTGTATCATTGTTTGCAGTAAGATATTGTTTGTAGTTAGAGTCAGCTAGAGCATTAAGGTTTACATGTCACAAACCTTAGCTTTGGCGACTCCCTCCATGTTGCTGGAAAGATCATCAATCTCCATCTTGTATTCACTCTTCTCCTTCTCAAGCTTCTGCTTGACACGCTGGAGGTTGTCGATCTGCTCTCCCAGCTCGGCCACGCTATCAGCCTGCTTCTTACGGAGAGCTGCAGCAGTGGCTTCATGCTGCAGAGTGGACTCTTCAAGGTCACGACGCAGCTTCTGGAACTCAGCCTCACGCTTCTTGTTCATCTCAATTTGAGCAGCAGTGGCACCACCAGCCTCCTCAAGCCGCTCGCTGATCTCCTCAAGTTCCCTGGAGAGATCAGCTCTCTGCTTCTCAACCTTAGCACGAGCTGCACGCTCAGCCTCAATCTCTTCTTCCAGTTCTTCAATGCGGGCCTATTGGTTGTTAAAAAGAAATAAGTGATACTAAGAAAGAACAGGCAGATGATAGTAAACACTATTCAGTACTGAAGATGTGAAACAAACCTGAAGCTCCTTGATCTTTTTTTGGAGCTGAGCACCCAATGATTGTTCATCCTCAATCTTACTAAGGAGCTGGCTTGTTTCAAAGTCCTTCCTGTATGATTGTAAATTAAAATAGTTGTTAGCGGCTGCTCATACCAAAAAAGGACTAAAAAAGGAGAACATGTTTGCATGAATCATTAGTTGCTAATAGAATTCTACATTACTTCTTCAGCTTCTCATCAGACTGCTGCTTGTCATTCTCCAGATCCATGACATTCTCCTGGGACAGTTTCAGGTCACCCTCAAGCTTTCTCTTGGCTCTCTCAAGGTCCATGCGGAGCTTCTTTTCTTGCTCCAGGGAACCCTCAAGCTGCAGATACAAAGCATAAAGTAATTAAGTAGCACAATGATATATGTTTATTTCTTTACACTGACAGGCCCTTAACTCACATCATCCACTTGCTGTTCAAGCTTAGTCTTGGCTTTGGACAGAGTGTTGACTTTGTCTTCCTCTGCCTGGAGATCATCAAGAGTCTGCTGATGGGCCTCTTGGAGGGCTTTCTTCTCTTTTGTCAGTTTAGCAATGGACTCATCCTGAGAGGCCATCTCCTCTGTCAGGTTCTTGACCTACACATAGAATGTTTTATATCAATATCCAGTAAACCTCACAAAGACTTCTTGAAAATAAAACATTATTCTTTTTTTTTTTTAAAGAATATAAACCTTGTTCTCAGTGGCATGTTTCTCCTTCTCCACTTTGGCCAAGGTAAGCTCCAGATCATCAATGTCCTTCTTGAGCTCAGAGCACTCATCCTCCAGTTTCCTCTTCTTGGCAGTCAGCTCAGCATTCATTTCCTCTTCATCCTCCAGTCTCTCGGTTGTCTCCTTGAGTTTAGCCTCAAGCTGGATCTTACTCTTGATCAGACCCTCACACCTCTCCTCAGCATCATTGAGAGTCTCAGAGCTCTACAGTAAATACAAGATGAAAGGATGAAATCTGATTTGTTTTGATAACATAATTCTCAGACAGGTTAGTGATTTGAATATTGCAATGATGTGAAGAATTGTTACCCGTTGTACAGTTATACACTTACAGATGCCATTTGCAGATGCAGGTCATTCCTCTCTTGCACAATAGACACCATCTTCTCCTCAAGATCCTTCTTCCTGGCATCAACCTTTGCAAACATGTCTTTGAGTTTTGCATGTTCCTCCTTCAGGCTAACCAGCTCCTTCTCAGTTTCAGCACTCTGAAGCAGAGGCTTGATCTTGTAGTACACCTTCATCCATGGCCAGTGCTTCACATTAATGAATGAGCGGACATTTATCTGGATAGTGAAGATTGCATCTCTGCAAAAGAGGTTGATTTGTTGATTAAACCGTGTTGAAGCTTACTGAATAGATCAGAGGGATTCTGTCAAACACTGACAGTGATTAGTCCAGTCTTTTAAATACATCTGTGTTGATGGAAATTATCTCAGTTTTGTACGTTTGTACTTTAATTTATAAGAGATTGGCAATTTATTCAACACAACCTATTGTTTTATGGCAGATAATTTTGTTGAGCGTGATTCCACCAAATACATCACACATTACCTCCTTTCCATCATCGCGACAAACTCCCTCCTCATCAGGTATGCACGGCACAGAGCCTGAGTCATTGTGACCAGGGAAACCAGTTTCTCATCTCGCATCTCCTCAAGGGTACCAAGCAGACCAGCTTTGAAGAACACCTAAAAGAGAAGACAACAAAAAATGATGAGGTGTGTGATTGAAAGTAGAAATGGACACACTGTATATAATTCAATATGTATCCATAATAACAGATATTAGATAGAAACATTCTCCACCTTAGTGTGTCCAAACTTGTACTCATCGTGATTAACATCGATGGATCCCAAGAGCTTCTCAGCAGCCTTCTTGTTATCAATGAACTGACCCTCAGGAATAACACTGGCATTCAGTACTTTGTATCTGTTGTCAATAATAAGAAAAACATTATTTACCCCATATAATACATATATGAAGTGTGTATTATAAGTTATTGTTGTATATTGTTGTATGTTCACCTCTGCTTGAAGTCAGCATACATGATTCTGCTTGGGAAACCCTTTCTACAGATTCTGATACCCTCCAGTACACCATTACACCTGAGCTGGTGGATGACCAGGAAGTTCTGCATATAACCTGTGAAAATACAGAGATGTAAAATTTTCAAGTAAATACAAGGTGTTGAATAATGGACATGTCTTAATTTACTAAAAGCCCTTTACCTGGTTTCTTAATTTCATTTGGAATCAGACAACGCACAAAGTGAGGATGGGTGGCCCTCAGGTTGGTCATCAGTTTACCCAAGTTCTCCTGTTGAGGCAAGAATGTATAACATTTTAATCATACAGTTAATTGTGCTGGGACAATTATTGATTGATTGATCATTTTCTTCTTGATATTAAAACACATACCCTGAACTGTGAGGACACAGTCTGCATGGCGCCACCCTTCTTCTTACCACCCTTCTTAGCACCACCAGTCTCTGTTGACATACAAATAATGAATCGGATAATTGAGTTATATACATAGAATCTAATATAATTACTATTTGTGTATTAGCCTTTTGACTTGAACAGGTTATTACCCTCAACAGCAGCTGGGTACAGGACAGGCAAAAGTTTGACTGCTGACTTCTGGTACAGCTGCACAACAGTGTCGTTCAGTGGATCCTTGTTCTTGTCCAACCATCCAGTAACATTGTAGTCCACAGTGCCGGCATAGTGCGCCAGGGAGAAGTGAGCCTCAGCTTTGCCTTTGGCAGGCTTGGGCTTCGCAAAGGCTTGGTTCTTTCCAAGATGCTGGGCATACAGCTTGTCCTTGAAAGTGGTGTCAGAGGCCTTGGGGACAATGCACTCCTCTTCAAGGATGGCAAAGATACCCATGGGCTGTTGAAAAATAAGATTACTTAGTTATAAAAGTGGACATCATGAAACTATACAAATCTAACACTGAACTAGTTGGATTGATTGAAACTGACCCTTTCAATCAGCTCAATGCAGGCAGCCAAGTCCATGCCAAAGTCAATGAACGCCCAAACAATGCCCTCTTTCTTGTACTCCTCTTGCTCCAGGACAAACATGGTGTGGTTGAAGAACTGTTGCAGTTTTTCATTGGTGAAGTTGATACACAGCTGCTCCATGCTGTTGTACTGTGTTGGATACATATTCAAACATTATTTGAGAGTGGCACTCTTAAGTCACTAGAAACAAAAATGTTAGTGAAGAATCTTATAATTTTGTCCTCACATCGAAAATCTCAAATCCAGCAATGTCCAGCACACCAATGTAGAACTGACTTGACTGCTTGGTGTCCAGCATCTGGTTGATACGAATGACCATCCACAAGAACATCCTCTCATAGATAGACTTGGACAAGGCTGACACTGAGTTGTTGACCTAAAACAATATGTAAGAATTACTACTTACTTACTATGATGGGAAAAGGCAGGGTTTCCACTGTCATGGAAATCCTGGAAAAGTCATGGAGTTTTAAAATCCCATTTTCCAGGGCTAGGAAAGTCATGAAATTCAGTTAAGTCACTGAAAGTTCTGGAAAAGTCAAAAAATATTATTTTGTTGAATGTAGGTCTAATGAAATTAATTATGTTATTGTACTCTTCCATGGATAATGGTTTTGTTGTGCCTGATGCAGTCTCTAGTTGAATTTACATAGCCTATCTAGTCTAATAGAAAAGGTTGTTATTTACTTTTCTTTCAGAGTTTAGGCCCAATCTGTGCTGTAAAGTATATCATTCTGTTTATTTATTAACTTGTGAAGATTCAGGGAGATTTCATTAAAGGTCCTTGAAAAGTTTTGAAATGGTGTCAATGATAACGGGTGTGAACCCTGAGAAAGAAAATACCAGCAGTAAAATTTTTGTCAAACAATGTCAAAATCCTTGTGGTCTTTAGTCAACCTTGTAGTATGTGAGATACCTGTGGCACAGTCTGACCCTTGGTGACATACTCAGTTCCGACTTTCACCCTTGGGTAGCACAGAGCCTTCAGCAAATCAGCAGAGTTCAGGCCCAGGAGGTAAGCAATTTTGTCAGCATCTTAAAACAACAAAGCGTTTAAGTGAGTTATTTATATCAAAATTTTACCCAGGAAAGTCATTCTTAACTCAAATTGAGAGGCCACTAAAAAATATCTAATGAATGACATTGCAGATATATTTACAGGCTTCTGTTGTAGGTAATAAATATAATATATTAATAACTATAATCAGAGGAAAAGTACAACTTGAAGTTGATATACATGCTGATCTATCTTTTAATGAAATTACTTCAATAAATAAGACTACCTTGTAGTTATTACTAGAACTGACCCAAGTTCAGTAGAGTTTTTAAACCTACCCTCAGTGCCATCAGGCTCAGCCTGCTCCTCACGCTGCTTCTGCTTGAATTTCAAATTGCCATGATGGAGCACAGCACCAGTCAGTTTCCAAATGGTGACTTTCTCCTCTGCAGTGAAACCCAGGATGTCAATGGCTTCCTGCCATTACATGCATAAACGCAAATTAAGCGCATCATTATTGTTAATTATTAGTGTTTTTAAGAATGTCATTCTCATTGTATTCATTGTCCAGAAGAAAAACTCATGGATATCTCACATCTGTGGCGTCCAACTCTTCTTTATCATTAATGCTGGCCACAGTGATCTGACCCTGACTGCACATGGGAAAGTCATAGGGGTTGCTTGTGATGAGGCACATTTCTGTAAAGGGGGAAAAGAATTATTTGTTGTTGCAAATTAATAATTACATGTAATGTTTTTTGATTGTTGGTTGAAAGTAATAACCCTACCAATAATCTCAGGCTTGTGGTTGGTCATCATCTGGAAGAAGATGTGGTAGCCTCTCTCATCAGGAAGCTGGAATGTCACTCTAGACTTTTCCAGCAGGTCTATTTAGGTGGGGAAGAATATATTTTAACTTGAAAAAATTAAGGCAGCAATAATTTGAAATTTTTATATATACAGGATAATTATACTTACAAGTCTCAATATCAGCTTTAGCCAGTTTTCCAGTTGCGGCAAAGTGAATTCTGATGAATTTTCCCTGTTTTAGACAAAATGATATTCCTAAGTAATTTTATCTTTTTAATAACCACAGAACTGAGGCCAGAGTTTAAATAAGAAGTTGACTTACAAAACGGGAAGAGTTGTCATTCCTCACAGTCTTGGCATTACCATAAGCCTCCAACAGTGGGTTGGCAGCAATAATCTGGTCTTCAAGAGAGCCCTGCAAGTGGAAGAAACATTCAAGGAATATGTTGTTATGAAGAGAATGTTTGTGTTGCTTTATGATAATTAGCACATAAATGTGTAAGGGGTCTGACCTGCATCTTTCCAGGCACTGCCTCCTTTTTCTTGTCACCACCACTGACTGCAATTGTTGCAAAGTACTGGATGACACGTTTGGTGTTCACAGTCTTGCCAGCACCAGATTCTCCGCTAGATTAAACATAAGATATTGAAATTTTTCAGATAAGAATTGTGTGTGCCACAAGGTAACATAGAAGATAATGCAAAGTTTTAAGTCATGCATTGACACTTACGTAATCAGAACAGACTGGTTCTCCCTGTCTGTGGGACAAATGCAATTTTAGATACATTTTGAATTAGTTCATGAACAAATATGTAATTAAATCTTATTATTTAGTGGCTTTTAAAATGAATGCTTACCTTGGAGCATGAACTGATAAGCATTGTCAGAGACAGAGAAAATGTGGGGTGGGGCCTCCATACGCTTCTTGCCTCTGTAGGCCTCCACCACTTCTTGGTCATACACAGGGAGCCACTTGTAGGGGTTCACAGTGGCACAGAAAAGTCCAGAGTATGTCTAGAATGTGGAAATAAAGGGGATTGGTTTTACAGCTGTTTTATTTTTAACATAGTTTTTCATCTGTGAGAAAGCATAACGCTTACGTAGATCATCCATGCTGCGTAACGCTCTTTGAGGTTATACAGGACAGAGGCTTCATTGAGGTGGGTCATCATGGCCATGTCCTCAATCTTGTCAAACTTGGGAGGATTCATGGGGTGGACATCCTCCTCCTTAACGACTCTTTCCTAAAACAAATGGACAATATAAAGAGATAAAGGCAAGAAACATTCTGTTTAATGGAAATACTCAATCATTTTCTTAACTAAGAGCCTTGCTAACATACCTCCTTGGATTCAAGCAGTTCAACAGTGACTTTGCCATTATCTTTACTCTTGATTGTAGCCTTCAGGTACAACTCCTCCTTGTCAACTACATAGCAAGCCGACTTTGCATCAAAGGGCTTGGTTTGGGCCTCAAGCCTCTCCTTCTCAGGCTTACGGAGGTAGATGGCAGCCTTGCCATAAGTGGCCATGTCGCTGTCCCCCATGGTCGAGGTTTACTGTTGGAAGAAGAGGCATGAACATGTCATTTTGTAATAAGAAAGATTACAACCACGGACTGTAGGAAACATACTTCATCCTTGAAACGTAGCATATCTGAAAAAAGTAAACAAAACAACAACTGGATGTTTGTTTTTGTAGTGACTGTGTATGAGGCAGTCAAGAGCAACAGTACATATTTACATTTTATCTAATGTGGGAAACAGGTAATCATATTAAACCATGGGTATCTTGCTAAAACAGTCAATGTAGAAATTTGGTTCAAAATGCACCCTACAGGCGTGGGGCAGTGTAGTAAATAAATAAAAGTGTATTGGATTATTATTTAGTGGATTTAAAATGTTGTCTTTGTCTTTCATCATGATGTATGGAGTGCAGTCATGTAAATGAAAATGAGTGTTATTTGTCTGGATGAGATTATTTTGAGATCTGAAAGTAGGTGTCAAAAATGTTTAAACTGAGTGCATTGTCTCTTCTCTTACAATATTTTTTTTATTTAAAGTGATGTCTTCATAGAACCTCACTGAAGCCTGGTCAAAGGAGATATAACCTTTGCATTTGAATAAAAGTAGCTACAAATCCAGAAAAGGTGATAACTGCCCAGCCAAAGACTGTGTGTACAGCCCAGAATTTTGTATTCAAGGACCAAATCTGTAAAATATGCATACTTATGCAACCCCATTTGATTGAAAAAGGTTGTTTTGACTAAACTGGAAAGGGTATTCTGAACTATAAGTATATATTTTCTTTGGGAGCCGATTGGCTTGCTTGCTTTAAAAAAAAAAAAAAGATAATTTAAGTTGCTGAATTGATAGTCAAAAAAGCAGATAAACTTACTTGTTCTTCCCAGGACCAAGTGAAATGTCCAAAAACGTCAAATATTCTAAAATGATGGGAGTAAGAGGTCAGAAAATATATTATATAAAAATGCAAATAGTAAAAACTTAACAGGTTTCACTGCCAAGCCAATCTAGCTCTCCCATGTTTCAGAGAACATCAGAGTTTACCATGCAGCCACCCATGCTGTACAGATCCTCCCTGACAAGTCAAGCAGGTGACAACTTACTGTGCACTGGAACCCCCCAGTCTCTGTGAACCTCTCAGTTCTTCCAGGTCCTTATATTGTGACCATCTGCAAACTAAGCAGGATCCAAATAAGGAAGGATTGGAATGGTTTGGTATATTTAAATATCATGCCAAGCATGCCATCACACACACACATTGATGAACTAACAAGTTTACTAATACATGCTAAGAAATGTGCAGCACCCATACTTCCATTACGGGATGTGGTAATGATACCTAATCTGGTACATTTATGGTATTGACCTATTTATTAACAGTATTAAATACATTATATTCTTAACCTGTAATATTGATTATATTGGTGCATTGCTTCAAACATTTAGGCAAACTCTGATGTATATTGTAGCTGTTGATTAGCATTTGTGTCATTTTGTTACATTGGCCTCTCTTGTTAAACATGCAGCTCAAAGGCACTTTAAGCCTGTTCATGTAGTAGTTTTAATTTTGTATGTAATACTTTGTTGTTTTGATTTGGTAATCGAAAAAGACATAATCCATGTCGTTGGGCCTGCTAATTCTTTAATATAATAAAGGTTAAAGTAATACACAGTATGGAACTGTTAATGTTCCATATTCTTTTTGTACCACACACATATACGTTGCAAGTTGTTCAAGGCCTTTTTAGGCAGAGGCAGAGCTACTCGATTTCAGGATAACATTCCAAAGATGGAAAGAGTGTGATTTACTGCTGGTTTACTGTGACATGTGAGTTATAATTTCCTTCAAATCTTGTATACTTATCCACACTTTTGGGTTGTCGAAGAAACTAAACATATAGGCTATAGGCTCTTATATTGGAAAGGTAAAAATACTTTAAAAGTGGACTCAAGAACCAAACAAACAAACATAAACACTTGCAATTCACTCTCATGGACTCATGACAACTATTTATACTTCTGACCTTCACCAGGGAAAGCATTTCAGGCAGTTGGCTTTTTTATTGCTGTTTTTCCATAGTATATGCTTGTTGTGCTTCCATCTGAGCTGTTGATATATTTCAATAAATCACATCATGATGCTTAGAGTGTTGTTGCATTTGATTTACTCTGCAATGGTGAATGGCACCTGTTCAATGTGGTATGGAGAAAAGGGTATAGCCCATTGCTTTCACACTATTTATGTTATAGTGAAAGATTTTTGGTCAACATTGCAACAGATTAGGTTGATATTTATGCATGCACGTTCAGAGCAATTACTGCACACCCTAAACCGTTATTATGAGATGTGTTGTTTAAAAGTAATACTGACAGTTGCCGTTGTAGTGAGATTCCTGTGAAGTACATTGTATCACCTCTCTGCATTATACACCATATAGTTGGTCTGGTGTGCAAAAGATGCTCAGACTGTAACACACTGGAAGTGGCAGAAGCCTAATGTATTTAAAAAAATAAGATTAAAAGTATCAGGTACAATGTAGCCTACCAGTTTAATAAAAAAAATCGAAATAAATACTTCATACTTCAATTCAATTCAATTCAATTGTATTTATATAGCGCCATAACAATACAATTGTCTCTAGGCGCTTTACAGAGCCCAGAGCCTGAAACCCCCTTAGTGCAAGCACAATGGCAACACGGGCAAGAAAAAACTCCCTGTTAGTCAGGAAGGAACCTTAAGCAGAACCACGGCACATAAGGGGGAACCCATCTGCTTGGGGTCGGCCGGGTGGAGATAGGAAGGGGGGATGGGGGGAGGGTTGTGTGGCAGAAGGGGAAGGGAAACAACAGGTGTTGTACATAGCCTGCATTTGGTAGATGTACATAATATATATACAGACATCCGGTGGTAAATACATAATACAGACAAGACCAGTTTAGTGGGTATACACTGTGCTCGTAGGGTTACTGTTACAGGGGTAAGGGGAGTAGGAACAGAGAAATGTCGATTGTTGGCAATAATATATATTGTATATAAATGCTAGCATAGGGTATGAGGTAGAGTAAGTGTACGGCAGTGCGGTGGCGGTGGGTGCAATTGGCTGAGGGTTTCTACAGGTAGACCGGGTGGAGAGACTACAGCAGTGTCCCATAGCGAAGATAGTCTAGATTAGGAGAGAAAGAAAAAGAACAGAGTGAGTGGGTTATTATAGGCATTAGCAATGTGATAAGAAAGGAGAGGGAGAGGGAGAGGGAGAGGGAGAGGGAGAGAGAGAGGGGGAGAGAGAGAGAGAGAGAGAGGCTGCCTGGCTGGGTGTATGGCTGCCCATCCCTGATTGGATTTGTTTGTTTATATTTGGACTGTCTTACCGTGTACCGAACCCGTTCAGTAAAGCTTGTTATTCTACACCTCTGTCTCCGAGTCGAGCATTTGAATCCTCCGTTTCCACGTACATTACAGTACGAACTGGCCATAAAGATGGATTCAGCCGACTCCGATTCCGTGCGCGCTGCCTTGCAGGCGCAGGGTAGAAGACTTCATCAGACTGAGGAACAGTTTAACGCGCTTCGTCTCGAGATGCAAGGGATGTCGGATCGCCAGGAGAATGTTCACAGTCAGGTTGGTCTACTGACTAATAAGTTCCAACAGCTCATGGATCGCCTGGATACCGTCATCGCTCCGAGTGCCGTTCTAGAGCCTGCTCCAGCTGCAGCTGCAGCTTCAGTTTTATTACCCACTGCTCCGTCTGCTATTCCTCCACGTCTCTCCCGTCCCGAGAGATTTTCGGGGGATTCTGGAGATTGTCGGCCCTTTTTAGTGCAATGTGGTCTTCAATTTGAGTTAAATGCACCTACTTTCCAGACAGAACGCGCTAAGGTGGCGTACATTATGTCATATCTCTCAGGCAGGGCAGAGAAATGGGCGACTGCCGAGTGGGCAAGAAACTCGCACGTCTGCTCCTCGGTTCAGCTGTTTACGGAGACGTTGGGCAAGATATTCAACACCACTAGACCAGGTCGAGGGGCAGCAAGAGAACTGATGGGACTTCGTCAGGGCAATCGGAGTGTCTCAGACTATGCTATTACTTTTCGCACATTGGCAACCGATAGTGGCTGGAATGAGGAGTCTTTGTTTGACGCGTTCCTGTATGGGTTAGCGGAGCCCATAAGGGATCAGTTAGTCAACCGCGATTTACCTGAAAATGTGGATTCTCTCATTAAACTGAGTCAAGATTGACAAGAATCTCCAGGATCGTGGGAGATCCAGGCCTGGTTATTCTGCGCCTTTCCAGAGGGGACAATGGGCTACCTCTCAGCAGTCCTGGCGAGCCCCAGCTCGGTTCTCACCCGCGGCCGTCGCACCAGCGCCATCTGCAGATGTGGAGGAGCCAATGCAGCTAGGTCGAACCAAGCTCAGTCCAGAGGAGCGTCAACGTCGGATTCGGGAGGGGAGATGCATCTATTATGGGCAGATGGGTCATTTCCTCTCAGACTGTCCAGTGAGGGATCAGGCAACTGCAAGATCCACATGGGTAAGCCACACCACTGTTTCGTCTGTTCGACCTCTCATGCAAGCAATATTTATCACACCATCTCAGACTGTTACGTATCCTTTCTTAGTTGATTCTGGGGCTGACGAGAGTTTTATGGACTGGAGGTTAGCTAAGAAATTGAGATTAAGATTAATTCCTCTTCCCAAGCCATTAGAGGCTCACGCTCTAGATGGACGTTTACTGTGTAAAATAACTCACCGGACTGATCAGATTCAAATGACTATCTCTAAAGAACATACTGAATCCCTGAGCTTTCACCTGTTCAACTCTCCATCACACCCTATCATTCTGGGCTTTCCATGGCTCGCCAAACATAACCCCCACATGAACTGGGTCACAGGGGAAGTAACAGGATGGGACAGGAACTGTTCTGTCACCTGCATTCGTGCTGTCTCTATCTCCAAAGTATTCCACTCCTCTGAGGAGTTAGCTCCCAGTGGTCTTGTTCTTCCTGTTTCTCGTCCTGCTGTCACCTCTCTTCGCACAGCTTCGGTGGATTCTGATTTCCCAGACCTCTCCGGAGTGCCTCCATGTTACTTAGACCTCAAGGAGGTCTTCAACAAGACTCGGGCTACCTCTCTGCCACCTCATCGACCTTATGACTGTGCCATTGACCTTCTACCAGGTAGTTCACCCCCTAGGGGGCGCCTCTATTCTTTGTCTTCCCCAGAGGTAAAGACCATGACGGATTATATTGACTCTTCCCTGGCGGCGGGCCTTATTCGGCCATCCTCCTCTCCTGCTGGAGCTGGGTTCTTCTTCGTTGCCAAGAAAGACAAGACACTCCGTCCCTGTATTGATTATCGGGGATTGAATGAGATAACCATCAAGAACCGGTATCCTCTTCCTCTCATCTCCTCTGCTTTTGAGCTACTAAAGAACGCCAAGCTGGAACGCCTATCATTTGGTGAGGATAAGAGAGGGGGATGAGTGGAAGACGGCCTTTAATACCCCTAGTGGGCACTATGAGTACCTCGTGATGCCTTTCGGTTTATCGAATGCGCCAGCGGTGTTCCAGGCGTTAATGATATCCTCATTTTTTCTCCAGATGAGGACAGTCATATCCAGCATGTTCATCAGGTGCTCCAGCGTTTGCTCACCCACCAACTCTTTGTGAAGGCGGAGAAGTGTGAGTTTCATGTGTCCTCTGTCACTTTCCTAGGGTTCATCGTCTCTCAAGATAACATCCAGATGGATCCCGCTAAGGTTAGCGCGGTAACCGAATGGTCCACTCCCATTTCCCGTAAGAAACTGCAACAATTCCTGGGATTTGCTAATTTCTACAGACGTTTTATAAGAAACTTTAGTACTATTGCATCCCCATTGCATAACCTGACCTCCTCGAAACTAAAGTTTCAGTGGTCACTTCCAGATGAGAAAGCTTTTCAACGATTAAAGGAGACCTTTACTACGGCTCCGGTTCTCACACTCCCGGACCCTAGTCTACAGTTCATGGTGGAGGTTGATGCCTCTGATGTAGGAGTTGGGGCGATTCTATCTCAAAGGTCACAAGTGGACAAGAAGCTCCATCCCTGTGCCTTTCTATCCCAGAAACTCTCTCCCGCTGAACGTAATTATGACGTAGGAAATAGGGAGTTGCTGGCCATTAAAGTGGCACTGGAGGAATGGCGTCATTGGTTGGAGGGAGCAGAGCAGCCTTTCTTGGTTTGGACGGATCACAAGAACCTTGAGTACATCCGATCCGCCAAACGACTCAATTCCAGACAGGCCAGGTGGGCTTTGTTTTTTAATCGATTTAATTTCTCCTTGTCATATCGTCCTGGTTCCAAGAATGCTAAGGCAGATGTACTGTCCCGTCTGTTTGACCCTGATTCTGCCCCAAGGTTCCCCTCTAATATATTGCCTCCATCCTGTGTGGTAGGGGCCGTTACCTGGGGAATTGAGCAGAAGGTCAGAGACGGAAATATGAATTGTCTTGTGCCGGACCGCTGTCCCCCGAATCGGTTGTTTGTGTCTGTTCCACTTCGTTCCCAGGTCATCCATTGGGCTCATACCTCCAGGTTTCTTGCCATCCTGGGATACGGCGGACTCTCTTTGTGGTCAGACAACGCTTCTGGTGGCCATCCATGGAGGGAGAGGTCAGGGAATACGTAATGGCCTGTGCTGTTTGTGCTCAGAACAAGAGCTTGCGATGTTCAACCTCTGGTCTCCTACAGCCACTTCCTGTGCCCCATCGCCCCTGGTCTGACATCTCGTTGGACTTCGTTACCGGGTTGCCTTCCTCGAAAGGTAAAACCACTATTTTAACAGTTGTTGATAGATTCTCGAAGATGATTCATTTCATTCCCATGTCCAAGCTGCCTTCTGCTAAGGGAACGGCGGAGGCTGTCTTGTTGCATGTGTTTCGCATCCATGGGTTCCCGAGGGATGTGGTGTCAGACCGGGGTCCACAGTTTGTTTCCCAGTTCTGGAAGGCGTTCTGTTCTCTCCTCGGCGCCACAGTCAGTCTCACCTCCGGATACCATCCCCAGTCCAACGGTCAAGCGGAGCGGATGAACCAAGAACTGGAGACCGGACTGCGATGCCTCGTCTCCCAAAACCCGACCACCTGGAGTAATCATCTCATCTGGGTAGAGTATGCACACAATACTTTACCCAGTTCATCTACCGGCGTCTCTCCATTTCAATGTGTCTATGGCTATCAACCACCACTGTTCCCTGATCTAGAGAAGGAAGTCAACGTTCCATCTTCCCAGAAGTTCATCCGTCAGTGCTGTCGGGTCTGGAGTGGGGTTCGTGAAGTCCTCCTAAGAAGTTCAGTCCGTGCAAAAAAGATGGCGGACCGACGACGAACTCCTGCACCCACGTACCAACCTGGCAATAGGGTTTGGCTGTCCACCCGTGACATTCCCCTACGGGTAGAGTCCCGCAAGTTGGCCCCCCGATTCATTGGCCCGTTCCACGTCTCTAGGATCATCAACCCCGCTGCGGTACGACTCAAGCTTCCCAGGTCAATGAGGGTGCATCCCACCTTCCACGTGTCCCGAATCAAGCCTGTATTGGAGAGTCCATTGGTCCCCCCCACCAAGCCTCCTCCTCCTCCCAGGATCGTCGATGGAGGTCCAGTGTACACGGTCAAACGCCTCTTGGCAGTTCGCCGTCGCGGTCACCAATACCTGGTGGACTGGGAGGGGTACGGTCCTGAGGAGAGGGCATGGGTGTCAACGAAGAACATTGTTGATCCAACTCTCATTCAGGAATTTAACCGTCTTCATCCTGACCAGCCTGGGACGTCCGGTGCCGTCCCTAGAGGGGGGGGTACTGTTACGTCCAGTCCAGTTTACTAAGTTAAGTTTGCTGATATAGATTGTTTATTCTTGTGTTCCGTGTTCTGATTGTTTACTCACCTCTCCTCTCGTTTCAGACTCCTCACTCCCTGCCTCATGTGTGCTCCATCTTGTTGATTGTCTGCCCCTCCCTGATTGTTTACACCTGTTCCTCATCACCTAGTGTATTTAGTCTGTGTGTTCCTGTGTCTCGTTGCCAGTTCGTCTTTGTTTCCCCCGTGTCTCAAGAGTTCCAGCGTTTCCCATGATTTCCAAAGTTCTAGCGATAACGACCCTTGCCTGTATAATCGACTCCGTGTTTGCCTTCTCCTTGCCGGTACCTTTGCCTCCACCACCTTCCACCTGGATTACAACCCTGGACTGTTTACTCGAATCCGTGATTGCCTCCTCCTTGCCGGTACCTCTGCCTCTTCAAACTACTACCCGTGTGACGACCCTGGACTGGAAAAACGACGATCCCCGCTGCCCATCCCTGACTGGATTTGTTTGTTTATATTTGGACTGTCTTACCGTGTACCGAACCCGTTCAGTAAAGCTTGTTATTCTACACCTCTGTCTCCGAGTCGAGCATTTGAATCCTGAGGGGAATTTGACATGGGCTTATTTTTTTTTCTACGTTTTTCTTCTTCATGTACTTGGTTCCTTTTAAAGTAACATTATGTAACAATTGTACTACCACAGCACCAAAAAATGTGCTCTTTACTTCTTAGCCGTAAGATGCTGGAGCTGTTTTTGGACTTGTTCTGGGTCTAGAATTCCCCTGGATTATCCGCCCTGTTTTTTGTAAGAAATATCTTTTTTGACTGTCTTCTACGCTTTTGGATGTTTGCCTAATTTTGGGAATTAAAAGACATTTTCCCCCACTAATATCTGCACTTAGACTGTATGTGATACACACTGGTGTAGCAATCCAGCTGCTTGGGCTCAATCCCTGACTCCTGACATGGAAGGGCTGATTTGCAGAACATGTAGTGCTTACCTTAATTTTCTTTGGCCACACACTTACATCTTCAACTGAGATGTTAGTTTTGGGAAGATCAGACATTTTCTCGAACAATATGTTACACAACCTCTTGTGCAGGCCCTGATTATTTCCAGACTAGACTATTACAATGCAACAGAGACCTTTGTTCTGTGAAGATCAGACACAGTATAACACAATACACAACTTCTTGTGGACTAGACTTTTGCAATGTGAATTTAATGGGCCTGCCTTCATGCAGATGATTCAGAAGGTGGTGGCACATTTTTGATCAGCCAAAGAGGACACATGTAACTCCTCTGCTAGTCACCCTTCACTGGCTCCATGTAGCCTATCTAAATGCTATAATTAACAAATACTATATTTGCAATATGAATCTATGAATTTAGTAACCAATAATGACATTTAACAGCCATTTCTGCCTGGCAGCTATTTCTAATTCTTACTAAGAGACCTCTGTGTTGGTGGGAAAAAAAGATGAGGCTCTGCTTTGTCAGAGACAATTGAGGACAATTTCACAAGACTTCCGGGTTGGCAATGAATTAGCCTTCTCAAGTCTCTGGTATGTGTGTAGCAACCAAGCAGAATGGCTCCATCTGTAGTTCATGGATGTCTTAACATGAAATGCCCTGTTGAGGGAAACCCTCCACTACTTACAATTATTTAATTACTTCTGAGATGTTTTGTGTCATCTAGTAACCCTCATTTTCTTTCAGATAAATTATGTGGGTTTTGAGGTTTCCACAGCCTGAAGTGCTGAAATTCTACCTCCCAGACTAGGTCAACGATGAGTCGATGGAAGTCCAAGGGAGGGTGGCTAGGTATGGTCACTTTGAGAATGATTCAATCCAGAAGATGGACATATAGTATTCTTTAGTTATACACAGGTTGCAGCCTGCAAATTAATACCTCTCCCTTTCCAAGCATGTAGGAGAAGCTATGGTTGCCTTCAAGTGCCATAAAACATGGAAAACATTCTTTAGTGCCCGTGTTTTGGTTTGTCTGTTACTGTATGTTACCATGGACGGATTATGAAACCATGGGCCCCTGGGCCTGGACATGTCAAAGCCCCCCCCCCCTTTGCGACCCTACCCTGCCTGCAGTCCCTCTACTGGCCATACAGAGGCAGCAGGTTGTGTGCCTGCGGCGGGGACACTGATTAGCAGTGATTTCCCACACCTGGCGCCGGTGTGGGTAAAATAGCACTGCAAGGTCTTGTGAGCGGCCCCCTTCAGCTTCTGCTCCTTTCATTTACTTTTTGGACACACTTTTTGCAACCAACCATGCAGCTCATTCGAAGCTAACGAAAACATAATGATGTATATAGTGCAATGTCATGAGAGGTCTCTAGGGCAGGCTAGGGTGGGGCAGTGCAATGCAACTGACAAACAGGAAAAAATAGAAGGTTCAAAACCATTCTTCACTAAACAGGCAACTCAGGTAATTTCTTCAATCAAAATGAAATTGTGCTTCATTAAACTCAACAGCAGTCAAAAACAACTCAACATAGAATGTCAATTTTTTTCCCCTGGTTACAGGGTCTTCTTCTCTCTCAACAGTTCTTAGTCTTTTTAGTACTTTCCTGAATGTAGGTGTCCATTCAAAATCTGTTTGCCCAGCTCCTTCCAGCCATGTGCTCTCTATCCTTCCACCTTCCCCATGTGTTCCTTCACAATGGAACCACAGCGCTTAACGTAGGAAGTTGTGTATGGGTGCAGTGCCGCCGCTCCCATAACGCGCACTACGCGCTGTGCGTAGGGCACCAACTCCTGTGGGGGCACCAAAAAATAGGCAACTGAAAAATCATCATAGTTATAATAATTATAATGCCGATATTATTTCATATAGAAATATTAGGCACCGTTTAGGCATGTATATCACAAAACAGGCTGAACAAGAGATATATTTAATTGCTCAAAAAAAGTTACGCTGGTGCCCCCCCCCCCCCCCAAAAAAAATACACACTCAACTTCCCAAGCTGTGGGTGCAATAGACATGGTGCCCTTTCCTATCTCAGTGGCCTGACGAACTTTGACAGTAGGCTAGGTCAACTTTTCGAAAATGGCCTCAAAAAGACAACAGGAGTCAGGGGCAGACAAAAGAAAGAGAAAGAAACTGCGAGATGATGCCCGTGCATCACTTCCAGGTAAGTCCATGTGTAATTATTGTTAAATACGGGAAATGTGCTGCTAATTTAATGGTTAGCCTATGCATACACCTCGAACTAGCTGACGTTATTGCTAATGTTAGCACACTGAAATATGGTATAACTTAGGTGCAAGTAGGGTTGCCAACCGTCCCGAATTGTCCGGGACATCCCGAAATATTATGGGTGATTTTGATTTGTCCCGTCAGGGACAGCTCCAGTCCCGTATTCCAATCACAGCCTTTTTATTTGTATCCGTGAAAAGAGAAAAATATAACAGTTAAGTGTAATCTGTGCCCTGGAGACAAGAGCCTCTCAACTGCACTTGACTCCACAAGCATTTGTTACGCCAACACGAACAGGTGAAACTTGTAGAGAGAGATCATCATGCCTCGACTGAAGGACAGACTTCCCCAACTCAAATAGAGTATCTTAACCCTCCTATTATGTTCAAATTTTACCCACATCTATTATGCTTGGGGTCAATTTGACCCCAGCAATTTAAACCTCCAAAAAATTATTATAATATATTTTTTTTACTCAAGTTTATGTGTCAGGTACTTTAGGTTTGTTTGTTGACTACCTAAATAGCCCTTAAAAATAAAACAATACCCCCACCCACCCCCCTTATACATCCAGAATACATGTTACGCTACTATGGAGAAATATGCAGATCACCATCAAATCTCACTGATTGACTTAAAATTGGAAAGAGATATCCTTCTGTTGTTTTATGGCTTCATATTATTTCTAAGTACATATTGTTGTTATCTATAACATATGGAATAGAAATCTATTTCTGTAATCAAGAATAGTAACAATGTGATAAAAAAAGTTTATATTTCTTATATATTTTATACAATTAAAACAGCCTGGGGTCAAATTGACCCCAAACAACACCTATGCGTAAAGCATGTGTACAGGACATTGAAAACATATCATCATGTTAATTTTGTGTTTACCCAGTTCTCCCCATTAGATTAGGAAAAGTCATTAAATATGAAGCAAAAAAAACTATGCCAATCATTTATTTAGAGACGTTAAACATTGAAAAGGGTCAAATTGACCCCAAACATAATAGGAGGGTTAAATCACGATTAAATTGGAAACTTGCACATTGACTACTGGTTGTTTTCATATTTCATATCAGCATTCTTTACACATAATGAACTGGTGTTAATATGTGTGAATATGAACTCATGAATATGAACTCGTTCATACGAAGTGTCACAGGCACCCATTTTAATTGTAGAAGTTAAATCGAGGAGACTATAACATTAGCTAGATAACTAGCTATCATTTCATGCAAACAGAAATCTTCCATTTAAATCGTTTGTTATTAAAAGTTTCCTTAGCTGCAAAGTTATGGATCTGACAAGAGGTAAATAGCGCCCCTTGACCCATCTAAAACAATGTTAAAACTGTGGCCAGGCAGTGAACTGCAACCAGTCTGAGTTACATAGGACGTTGAGGCCCTGTTCGAAATGGGTTAAAATGCTACGAATGATGTTCTGACTCTGATTCTGATCGGAGCGCGGGCCAAAAAAAATCGAGCGTGGGCCCCAAATTGGGCAGCCTTGGTCTAATGCTATTTCAAGAAAACAACATGAAATTTGAGAGAAACTTGTAATAATTGTCATGACTATTACTATGAACAATACACCCAAGCAAGTACAGTAGTGGTTTGCCAAAATTACACTGAAATGAATAGGTTTATGGTATGGCTAATGAAACCTTGCGATTTCCATTATTGTTGGTCAGCTGTTGGCGTGCGCGCACACCTGGAAGACATTTTTTTTCTCGGGGGGGGGGGGCATCATAAAGGAGTTATGCTTAGGGCACCAAAATGGCTAGCAGCGGCACTGTATGGGTGGGTGAGTGAGGCATTCTGGGAGTGTGTGCAACCGTCGCCATTTTGTGTGGCAGCTAGGGGTGTAAATCTCTCATGACAAAGACGATCCGATTCGTATCTCGATACATGGGCACGATACGATACAAGAAAAGATGTATGTTGATAAAAAACGATTCAGTACGATTCGACGCGATTCGATGCAGTTCAATAATTGAAAGCACTGAGTTGTGAGGAAACAATGGACCTCATTTTCTTACTTGGCTTATTAAATATCTTCTTACCAACCTCAAAAGACCAACCTCAGAAAAGATCTCAGCTGGATTCATGAACGCCTGGAAATGTGTTCTTAATTGAACGCGCTTTCTCATGCACCTGAACTTGATTACAGAAACGCCCCACCAGCTCCTTATAAGGGCATGCTATTATGCGCACACTCCACAGGCAACGCAAAAGCAACTTCGGAGACTGATCATTTCAAAGCAAGCACCGGTAAACCCAGACCTAATTTCACCAGGGCAGAGGTGGAGGTACTTTTACAGAATGTAGATATGTCAATTCTATTCCACAATGGCTATATCCACGAGATTGAGTTTAGTGGTTATTTATTAATTCACTGTCATTTCCAGTGTTCATATTGTAACAAATCACGGAAGTGCGGAATATTTGTTAAGGCTTTTTATTTAACACTAAACACAATACAATGTTGAAATGGCACGGGCTTTATGCCCTGGTACAAGTTATCACGAACAGACTGTGCTATCGTCACACACCTGTATAAACTCCGTCCCAACACAGAACAACGACATGCAATTAGAACAGTAAGGAACATTGTTAGGGAACATCGTTGAGCGCTAGTGCATCACATAGAGAAAAGTATGCGCCCACCGCACGGCATTATGGGGCGACTATGCCGGCACGTTACAATATAGTGCTTTTATTTATGCTATGTTTATGTTTATGTTTATGGCTTGGTCTCGGAATCATGACTATAAATGTTAAACATAATTGTTAATGATACAAATATTCTCCTATTTATTATTATTATTTAAATCCGAGGATGTCTGTAGAATCACGCAATCAACAACGATGTATCTTCCTTGGCTGAAGTAGCTAGCATAGCATTGGCCATTGAAATGAATGGCGTAGCTAGCATAGCATTGGCCGTTGAAATGAATGGGAGTTGTAATCTGTCATTCTCTCCAGGTCTTGTCGTTATTTGTGAGAATACAGCCTGGTTTATGCTATGCGGGCTTTGGCCAATGACAGGCTGTCATTGTTCTGACTGAGATCAAATGCAACAGGTCAGACAGTGTTTAGTGTTTTGCGTAGCAAGTTAACGGAGAGACAAACGCTTGTGAACCAGTTCATAACTTTTAAATCGGGCAAAGACCGGTTTATGCCATTTTAATACCGATACGGGATGTCACGCATCGATGTAGTAGTATCTTACACGCTAAAAACGGATATCGATACGTATCGGTTTTTTTTAAACCCCTAGTGGCAGCCAATCCTATATGGGAATGTAACATCCCTCTACTACATGACCCCTTGTGATGCGACAATAGTTATAGGTGATACACTAATGAAAACATAAGTATGAATACAATCTTCCATTTCTGCTAATCAATCAACTTAAATCATACATACTGCCATACTGCACCTTTAACAAAAGTTAACAACAACAACGATCCTGGACTGGATCCTGGACTTCCTGACGAGCAGACCCCAGGTGGTGAGACTGGGCAATCACACCTCCTCCTCACTGACCCTGAGTACCGGGGCCCCCCAGGTCTGCATACTCAGTCCCCTCCTGTACTCCCTGTACACGCAGGACTGTGTGGCAACACACAGTTCTAACATCATCCTGAAGTTTGCAGACGACACTACCATCCTGGGTCTCATCTCTAACAATGATGAGACCGCCTATAGAGATGAGGTAAGGGGCTTGGTAGCATGGTGCCAAGACAACAACTTGTCTCTCAACATCTGCAAAACCAAGGAGATGATCGTGGATTTCAGGAAGCTGCAGAGGGGGGGGTCACGACCCCATACACATCGATGGAGCTGCATTGGAGAGTCTCCAACTTCAAATTCCTCGGTGTGTACATCAAGGATGACCTTACCTGGTCCATGCAAGCAGGCTCGGCAGTCAAAACTGCCCAAAAGCGGCTATACTTCTTGAGGAGACTCAAGAAGTTTGGCATGTGTGCTAAAACCTTAATAAACTTCTATAGATGCACCATCAAGAGCATCCTCTCAGGCTGCATCACTGCCTCGTATGGTAGCTGCTCCGCTGCCGATCGCAAGGCCCTGCAGAGGGTGGTGAAGACAGCGGAGCCTATCACCGGCAGCCATCTCCCCTCCGTGCAAGGCATCTATAACACTAGATGCCTGAGAAAAGCACGGAACATTGTAAAGGACCACAGCCACCCAGGCTATGGATTATTCACATTGCTGCCGTCTGGTAGACGCTACCGGAGCATCCGAACACGGATTACCAGACTTACAAACAGCTTTTTCCCCCAGGCTGTAAGGCTTCTGAATCAGCAACTTTGATCCACTGAACAGTCGCCATCACCATTTACTTTCTGCTCCCCCACTCATACAACCACACTTCCTACATACAGTACCAGTCAAAAGTTTGGACACACCTTCTCATTTTTTGAGAAGTGTTTTCTTTACTTTTATTATTTTCTACATGGTAAATAACACTTTTTTTTGTTTAGTACATCATTCCATATGTGTTCTTTCGTAGTTTAAATGTCTTCAGTATTAATCTACCATGTAGAAAATAATAAAAGTAAAGAAAACACTTAACACAAAAATTAAAGGTGTGTCCAAACTTTTGACTGGTACTGTATATTTGCACAATTTTTTATTTTTAACTTAATTTAATATTCCTCACTTCACACTTTAAACTGCTGCTAGCTCTTCTTGTACTTTAAATTGTTGTTACTTGTTAATGTTATATGTTATAGTGTTATATGTTATATGCTATATGTTATAGTGTTAAATGGTATAGTGTTAAATGTTATTTTTGGTATATGTTACTATGTTATCTGTATCTACTGTCTACTGTCTACGGCGTAGATGTTGCTGGCCAAGTCTTAAGAATTTCTCTGCGCTGAAGCAATTTGGTGTATGCGACAATAAACTCTTTGACTTGACTTTGAAGATGCCTTCCTGAGAATTTTATTGGGGTTGTCCAGAGGGCACCTTCCATATCTGTCAAGTCTCATGTCTCACGTAGCCATCACTAAATCTCACAGATTTTCACTCCAGATAGCAACAAGTCTGTTAGACTGGATTTTCACGGATTTCAATCAGTCGGGAAAATTGAATTTCAGTCATGTTAACTTTACAAGTATGCCGCCGTCCTTCGTCAGTGTTTTGTTGAATTAGGCCACAACACATCCACAGGACTCCCAGACCCACCCTCCCTCCACCATGGGTTAGGACACAAGTCAATACCAAGAACAACAACAGATACACCACAAGTTACAAAATACTGCACATGCATATGTTGGTGTCTGAAGGATTTACATTTAGTCATTTAGCAGACGCTTTTGTCCAAAGCGACGTACAAGGGAGAGAACAGTCAAGCTAAGAGCAATAAAAAAAGCATGGTGTAACAATAAATACTACTTTACATGAGAATTTAGAAAAACAACGACCTAGAAAAAAGGAAAAAGAAGTGCAGGAATGTAACTGCTGAAGTGCAAGTTAAGCGCTAGTCAGGTGCCAGTTAGGAGGGGAGGTGCTCTCTGAAGAGTTGGGTCTTCAAAAGCTTCTTGAAGGTAGAGAGGGACGCCCCTGCTCTGGTAGTACTAGGCAGTTCGTTCCACCAACGTGGAACTACAAATGAAAATAGTCTGGATTGCCGTGCTTGCACAGACGGCAGTGCCAAACGACGCTCACTAGACGATCGCAGCGTCCTGGGTGTAACATTTGCCCTTACAAGAGCATTTAGGTAGGTGGGAGCAGAACCAGCAAGCACTCTGTAGGCAAGCATAAGTGACTTGAACTTAATGCGAGCAGCTACTGGCAGCCAGTGGAGCTCAATGAGTAGCGGGGTGACGTGTGCCCTTTTCGGTTGGTTGAACACCAGACGCGCCGCCGCGTTCTGGATCATCTGTAGTGGTTTCACCACGCAAGCCGGCAGGCCCGTTAGGAGGGCGTTGCAGTAGTCAAGGCGGGACCTCACCAAGGTTTGCACCAGCAGCTGGGTGGCATACTGGGTTAGGTACGGCCTGATTTTGCGGATGTTGTAGAGCGCAAAGCGGCACGACCTGGAGACAGAGGCGATGTGGGCCGTGAAGGTCAGTTGGTCATCAATAATGACCCCGAGGTTTCTTGCTGTTTTGGATGGAGCAAGAGATAAAGAGTCAGTATTGATATTGATGTTGTGGTGGATGACCTGTTTGGCTGGGAAGACCATCAGTTCCGTTTTGGCCAGGTTCAGCTGAAGGTGGTGATTTTTCATCCATGTGGATATATCAGCGAGACAGTCCGAGATCCGCGCCGAGACCGTGGTGTCCTCAGGAGGGAAAGACAGAAACAGTTGAATATCATCGGCATAACAGTGGTAGGAAAAACCATGCGAGCGGATGATAGGGCCCAACGAGGTGGTGTAAATGGCAAAGAGAAGTGGTCCCATCACCGAGCCTTGGGGCACCCCAGTGGTGAGGCGGTGAGGTACAGACAGCTGACCTTGCCATGACACGTTGAACGATCGCCCAGTGAGGTAGGATTCAAACCAGGAGTGCGCATTGCCAGAAATGCCCATACTTGACAGTATGGACAGAAGGATGCGGTGGTTGACTATCAAACGCAGCTGATAAGTCAAGCAGGACGAGAGCCGAGGATTGAGCTGCTGCTCTAGCTGTTTTTAAGGCCTCCGTTACAGACAAGAGGGCTGTTTCGGTGGAGTGACCGCTTTTGAATCCAGACTGGTTCGGATCGAGGAGATTGTTCTTTGACAGGAACTCGGTGACCTGTTTGGAAGCTGCCCTCTCAATGGTTTTAGATAGGAGCGTGAGAAGTGAGACCGGTCGATAGTTTTCCACCTGAGTGGGATCGAGAGACGGCTTCTTGAGCAGCGGCGTTACCCGAGCCACTTTGAAAAGAGAAGGAAATGTTCCAGAATTAAATGAAGCATTAATCACCTGTGTTATTGCCGGTAAGACGGCAGGCGATATGGCTTGAAGGATGTTGGATGGGATGGGGTCCAGCGGGCATGTAGTTGGACGGCTACCTGTTAGGATTTTGGAGACCTCACTCTCGCTGAGAGGGATGAAAGAAGGAAATGATGAGCCATTGACGGTTGCGCCCTTAGGGGGGGGAGACAGTTGGTCGAACTGTTTCCCGATGGCTGCCACTTTCTCTGTGAAAAAGGAAGCAAAGTTATCAGCAGTGAGGTTAGTAGCTGGGGGAGGAGGAGGAGGGTAGAGCAGAGTTTTGAAGGTGGAGAATAGTTTCCGAGCGTCAGTTGCACCGTTGATTTTGTCATTGAAAAAAGTCTTCTTAGCAGCAGTGATGCTGGATGAGAAGGAGGCCAGCAGTGTCTGGTAGCTTGCAAGATCGTCCAGTGCGGCAGATTTGTGCCACTTTCTCTCAGCCGCTCTGTGATTGGAGCACTGCGTTCGGACGGTATCACTCAGCCACGCATGAGACTGGGTAGATCGAGCAGGTCTGGTGGAAAGTGGACACAAGCTGTCCAAGCATGTGGTATCATTGACACCTAGTGAGGAGAAAGTGGATAAAGGTGGAAGAGCAGAAGAAACCAGAGAGGAAAAGTGGGTGGGAGAGAGGTTGCGGAGGTTGCGCCGGAACGAGACCATCGGAGGGGGGACAGAGGGTTGCTCAATGAGCCGAACATCGAAGCGATCGAAGAAGTGGTCCGAGCGATGCAGAGGGGTTACCGTTAGGTTGTCCGTGGTGCAGTTCCGAGCAAGGATGAGGTCAAGCTCTTTTCCTGCTTTGTGAGTTGGAGGAGTGGGGACCTGTTGTAGGTCGAATGAGTGAACCAGGGTTCGAAAGTCAGCCGAGTTGGGATTGTCTAGGTGGATGTTCATGTCGCCAAGGATGAGTGTTGGACACTCCTGCTCAGGGATGGATGACAGCAGGGTGTCAGCAGGTATCTACTGTACTTGCATGAAATGATAGCTAGTTATCTATCTGATGTCTCTTCAATTTAACTCATAAACTTATAATAGGAAAAAGTAGAAACCCTCAGGGTGCCTGTGCAGCTTCTTATTAAGACGCAGAAGGGGAGGGGAAACAATCAGAAACATAGCTGATGAAATAATACAGGATGAGCATGCTAGCATACATGTGGTACATGTACACAGCATACATGTGGTAAATTAACACTATATAGAAACATAACATGATATATACATGATACAAAAGGTAGATAGAGGATAAGGTGGGGAGAGAGAATTCAAGTATTGTAGAACAGCTTAGTGGGTATATACTGTGCTATTATGAGGGTAAGTAGAGTAATGGAACAGAAAACTATGTTGATGATGGCATTTATTTACATTGTAGGTAAATGCTAGCACAGAGTATGGGGTAAAGTGTATGACAGTGTGGTGGGGGTGCATAGGTGTAGGCGTCACAGGTTTAGAGTGAGACCCTTAACTCCACCCGACACAGGTGGATATAAAACCTCTCCACACCCTACTCCACACAGAAGACCAGGACAGTTTGTTTAGAATAAATATCTTTATTTATTGCCCACACCGAGCAACATATATAAGGTCTCCCACACCCTCCCCTACTCAGCTCTCATGGGGCAAAGAACCTCCCTCACCTTGTCAATGGGGGTGGGCATAAGCTTGGAGGACAAGTCACACAGCACACGTGATAAACATTAACAACCTCAAACAATCAGGCAATGCAGACAGTCTACCTAGGGCACTGCGAGGAAAAGTGAAGGCACTCCACTGCACTCTACAATACTTGGGCACTGCAATCTATTTCCAAGACCCACGCTAGAACCTAGCCCAACCCGCACCCCCTTAACTTGGGACCCCCAATGGCGATGGAAATGCAGGAGGGGCAAGGAGACAGACACACAAGACAGACAACAAGAAAGTTCAAAAAGTGGGGATCGACCCTCGAATCCACAAATAAAATAAAACAACAAAAACTGTCCATTAGTGGCTCCCCGCAATGCCACTTCCCTCTGCTAGGCACGGTCCTGGTGACGTCACCCACTGCTCCGTGTCAGCGACCAGGGAAGAAAGAATCCGGCAGTAGATCCGGTGAACGGCACAGCAGAGAAGCCTGAGGAGTGCACAGCCTTCAGTGTGGACAGTAACGAGAGGCAAATAAAAAGAGACTAGACAACAGCGGAGTAGAATGGGACACGTTCCTTACTGTTTGGAGCTTAGCTCCAGTTGCGCGGTGTATAGCCCCGTCGTCGCCGATCTGCCCAGCTGTCACTGCCTCCTCGTCCCAATCACGAACCGGGAAACCAGCCACGCTCTCTCCCGTGGAATCAGCAGGCACACCGGCAGGCACACCAGCAGGCACACAGACAGGACATATAAAACCAGCACAGAAGCAGACGTACAGCATGCCAACTGCACCTAAATCCACCAACCTCCCGCACACAAAACACAGGGCCTTTTTAAAGAGGATCAACCTATCCCCACCATGCTCTACCAATGAATGAAATGGGCAACAGCTGTGTCTCAATCACTGCCAATGCCAATCACTGGCATGGGCAACAGCTGGGCCCAACTCACCAATTCACCCTGTGACATAGGCCAAGGGTTTCTACAAGTAGAGGTCAAGGGTTTCCACAAGTAGATCAGGTGGAGAGACTACTGCAGCATCCCATCCCATACAGGCTGCCAATACTTGTATATGTACTTCATGGATATGATGATGAGGAACAATGTTTCCACATCCATCAGAATTTGCGAGCAAAGGTCGCTCTATAAGAGAGAGAACATTTGGTCAGTAAACATCAATTTGATAAACAGATAAAGAGACACATTTAGGTAAACAATTAACAGTAGGTAATATGGCCACTTTATCAGTATCAGTATTTGCATAATATGATATAGGAGAGGGAAAGGCTGTCTGGTGTTTTTTTTATGTTTAGTTTTGGTGATTTATGTTTATTTAGGGTTGGCTGACATGGTGCTTGCAGATTTTAGTTATACAAGGATAGCAAGGGTGGCAGGATACACAACAGTGACCAACTGGCTGGCGACAACTGCAACACATCTCGCATGCTGTTGATGTCATTGATATTGGGAATTTGATATATTTAGTTGTGATGAGTTATGTTGGCTGGCTTGGTGGATGGGGATTTTTAGTTATACAAGCATAGGAAGGGTGGCAGGATACAATAGCACAACAGGCTGGCGACAGCTGCAACACATGCCGTATGCTGTACCCGGAATCTCTAAACACAACAACATGGCTAACAAGAAGAAGTAAAGAATGTTGCGACAAGTGCCAGGTTTTTGATCCCATGGGATGGGATTTGATGACTATGGGATGCACTAATGAGGAATGTCTTTAGTATGGCTTTGAATATGGAAAGGGTGTCTGCATTTCGGATGTAAGCAGGAAGAGTATTCCACAGGGGGGGGGGGGCTCGATAGCAGCAGGCTCTGCCTCCCATTGTGCTTTTTGATATTTTTGGAATAACAAGGAGACCTGCACTCTGGGAACGATGTGATCTTGGTGGGCAATAGGGGACAACTAATTTCTTGAGGTAATTTGGATCTAACCCGTCTAAAGCTTTGAATGTTAGAAGGAGTACTTTGAAATCAGTTCTACTTTTGACAGAGCCAGTGCAGAGGCAAGTACAGGTGAAATATGTTCACATTGTCTAGTTCTAGTAAGTGTGCAAGCAGCAGCGTTCTCTATAAGTTGGAGGCTCTTTATTGAGTTGTCGCTACATCCGGACAGGAAACATTGCAGGAGTCTAGTTGTGACGTAATAAAAGCGTGGATTTGTTTTTCTGCATCTGGGAGGGATAGGACTTTTCAGATTTTGGCAATATTGCGTACATGAAAAAATTATGTCTATGAGATATATTTTATGTGTGAGTCAAGTAGGAGGTCTTGGTTAATAACTACACCAAGATTCTTGATAATAGTGTTAGATGTTAATGGCATGCTATTGAGTATGGGTAGAAGACTAGATAATGTCATTCTCAATTATTTAGGGCCTACAAGCATAACCTCAGTTTTATCTGAGTTTAAGGAGCAGGACGTTGTTAGTCGTCCAGGGTTTTACATCTTGTAGGCTGGCTTCTATCTTGGGTAGCTGCACAATTTCATCAGGTTTCATGTAAAGGTAAAGTTGGGTGTCATCAGCATAGTAATGGTAGTTAATGCCATGCTTCTTTATGACGGCACCTAAGGGTTGGATTGACATTGTCATTGGATGACTTATTACGGACATGAACAAATTGATGACAATCAGAAAAATAAGACCTAAACCAGTATAGGGCACATCCTTTGATGCCAACATGATGTTCAAGTATCTGTAGCAAAATATGATGATCTGTGTCGAAAGCACCACTAAGGTCTAGAAGAACCAGTATTGAAATGGACCCATGATCAGATGCGATTAGTAGCTCATTCAGAACTTTGACTGAGGCCGTTTCAGTGCTGTGATGGCCTCTAAAGTCAGATTCGAGGTCTTCTTTGATATTGTGTTTATGTAGAAAGGAAATAAGTTGCTTTGCTATTACTTTTTCAAGTATTTTTGACAAGAAAGGAAGTTTGGATATAGGCCTATAGTTAGCCAGATTATCAGGATCATGGTTAGGTTTTTTTGTGAGATGGTTTGATCACTGCTATTTTGAATGCTTGTGGAACGTATTCTGAAATGAGTGAATTGTTCATTACTTTAAGTAGTGTCTCATTTAGTAAGGGTAGTGCGTGTTTAAGTAGTTTTGTAGGGATATGGTGTTGTGGGCACGTTGATTATTTAGGTGAGGAGATCAGGAAATTGAGTTCAGAGAGGTCAGTGGGTGTGACAGAATCTAGCATCAGGTTGTGGGGGTGTTAGTGCATAGGGCTATAGGGTCATGAAGGGGAAGGAGACTGTGATTTTTTTCTCTTATTAAGATTGTGTCATTGAAAAGGGTCATGAAATGGTTACTACAAGTTATGGAAACAGAATGTTCGATTGTATTGTGTTTTTTTATTTGTCTAGAAATGGTGTTAAAGAGAAACCTTGGGTTGTTTTTATTGTTATTATCAATCACTGAACAATAGTAAGCTGAATTTGCATCAGAAACTGCTAATTTATAGCTTACAACACTATCCTTCCATGACAGGTGAAATACCTCAAGTATGGTGGAGTATAATCTTTTCTAGTTACCAAGTAATTTTTCTTTTTTTTAATGGCACGTGTGTGGTCAGTGTACCATGGGGTGAGTCTTTTCTGTTTTCTTATTATCTTTTTCAGTGGTGCAACAGTGTCAAGGCTTGAGCGAAGCACACTGATGCACGTGATGTGCTTACCCCACGTTCAGTGCCAGGAGTAAGAGCTGAGGCAAATGCGGCTGGTAGTTTTGACATCTGTTCTGTTCTGTAATCTAGAGAGAGCTAGGATAGCTAAAAAGCTATGATGGGTAGAAACCCTCTGGGTGCTTGTGCAGCTTCATATTAACATGAGTTCAAATATAGAATAGTTCATAGCCAGATTAAATGGCATGAGACCTTGCATCCCCTCTTGCTGAGGTTTGCGCTCCATCCCATCCCATTAAATACAGTCAGGTGGGAATACACGACAGTCTGTTATTGAATGTGATTTGAGTGTGAATGAAAATATGTTATCTATCCCATGTTGTTTTTACCTGATACATTAAAGGCAGGTGTGAGGGACCGAGGCGGCAACCCCACCTGTGCAGAAGATGATGCTTATATACTATTATTTATTTGGGTTGGGAAATCTTTCACACAGCCCAGAACATATATCTGAAACAAACAAACCTAAACACATACTCAAAACAGCACTCAAAAACTAGTCAAGCAGTATTTGCAGTATTCGCTTCACCTCACATCAGCCAAGCACTCCTCTTTCACCCCTTCCAAAGGAATGAGGCACCCTTAAATAATGCTGCCCATTGGGCTAAATTGGACCAATCAGCCCCAATTGGACCCAACCATTTCAGTGGGGTAACCCTCCCCACATTAGTCCTATAAAATACCTAATACATTGCATTTAACAAATACATAAACCCACCACCAAGTTCACCAATGTTCCCATAACCATACATTTACCATATTTACACATCTTGCACATACCACACATATTATTAACAAACATACATAACAAACGTCACATCAAACACCCCTCATGCCAATTCCCTTTTCCCTCCCCCGTGGGACGTGGAGAAATACCGCTCCTCAACGGGGCGCGCTTCCGAAACAAACAGCAGTACAGGAGTGTTGGGTGACAGTGAGTATCTGTATGTATAAATGATTTAACCCGGGTTGTATGCTGTAAGTAAATGTGACATGATGTAGTAGGTATCGCACTAGGACATGGTTTGTAATGATAATAAAACAGGTGAATGGTGACAATGGTGAATTATGTTTTTTGTTATACTGCGGGAATACTGCGTTGCAACCATGTCATGGAATTGCGATTGCACTCACGCCAAACTCTCACTCAGCCAACAATGCACACAGCCGCATGGCAAGGGTGGCCAGTGAAATGCATGCGTTCGTGCGTCCAATGTCTCTCACTCCGGCTCTTGCGGGCAACGTGAGTCAGGTCCCGCTCTTGCAGGGCAACGTGAGATTAACTCCATACACTCATAAAATTATTGGATGACCTACCTGCCTGTCTACCTACCTACCTCTGCTACTCTGTCCATGCACTCATTTGAGTGTGACTGGAGTCTTCCACAAGGCTATGCAGACATATTGCTAAAAAAGCTAGTGGGATAGTCGCACAAGAATGGCAGAGAAAGTGCAGCCAAAATTCCATCACAAAATACCTACAACAGCTTGTACTGCTAAACAAAGCAGAAAAAGAAAAACAGAGGTGCTGCGAAAGGCTGGCAGTCAACCGTCCACTCAGCCACAGAAGTCAGTGGGAAGCAAAGGACGTGAGGACGATTATCACAATTTGCTGCGCTTTTCTCCCCTACGCTGGATGTGTTGCCATTAAGGCAAAATGTTTACGGGACTTTTAATTTGACAAGCTGTCCGGGAGTTTTGGGGTTAGGAACGGCCATTTTCCGGGAAGAGTAGAAAGTAAACGGACAATCGGCCTCATTCTCGAACGCAGTTAAGAAGAATTTAAGAGGAATTGGATTTAGGACAACATTCGGCATTCATGAAAGTTTTCTCATCTGGGATTTGCTCTGAACTTCAGAAGACTTTCCGAACTCGAAATAGCAGTCGTAACTCGGCCAGAGTTTTCTCAAATGCGATTCCTTAAAAAACCACAAGATGGCCCCGCATTTAAGAAAACTCTCCGTGTTAATGAATTTGTGAGAAATCGTTGGTGATTGCGTTCACATCAACTCTACAGATCCTCGGATTAAAGTATCATTAACAATTACGTTTCACATGTAGGCCTATAGTCATGATTCTACGAGGCACCGTGATGTCATAAAATAAATAAAAGGACTACACCGGAATGCTGCGCTCGTCTAGTGAGCGTCGTTTGGCACTGCCGTCTGTGCAAGTACGGCAATCCAGAATTTTCAAGTAGTTCCACGTTGGTGGAACGAACTGCCTAGCACTACCAGAGCAGGCGCGTCCCTCTCTACCTTTAAGAAGCTTTTGAAGACCCAACTCTTCAGAGAGCACCTCCCTTCCTAACTGGCACTTCGACTAGTGCTTAACTTGCACTTATAGCAGTTACATTCCTGCACTTCGTTTTTATTTCCTATTTCGTTTTTCTATTTCTTATGTAAAGTAGTATTTATTGTTACACTAGGTCTCTATTGCTCGTAGCTTGACTGTTCTATCCCTTGTACGTCGCTTTGGACAAAAGTGTCTGCTAAATGACTAAATGTAATGTACACGAAACCGCTTTGACATGACTCGTTTACGAGTTGCTTTCGTGTAGATTCGGTCGATTCCGACTGCACGCGTCACTACGGTTGCGTGCCCTTATAAGGAGCTGGCAGGGCGTGTATGTATGCAAATTCAGGAGCACGAGAACGCGCTTTCAATTTAAGAAAACTCTTCCGGGGGAGCACAGCCCAGAAAACTTCTGCTGCGTAGGACCGCATTTTCAAGCGTGCATGAATTTGGCGGATGTCTTTTGCTTACGTTGTTTTTCCGAAGCCCGTAAGAAACATTTCAGAAGAAACTTCAGAAAATGTTCGAGAATGAGGGCCAATGTATGCACGTCAATTCCATCGGTTGTCAGCACTAGAGGCAATGTCGTAAGTACAATGTCATTTTTATGTTAATAAGTTAATGTTAAAATACTGTTTAAAAAAGAAGGACTACACATAGTTACAACGTTTTATTTACATATATTTACAGGTATATTCCATTACGAAATGTATGCTAAAATAGTCCAACTTTATTCCTTTGTTACAGTTTTCACTCTGTCATGTAAGCTGATGTTTGAAGCCACAGTAAACAGCAAGTAAACGTTCACTACGACTTGTCATCATTTTGCATCAGAGTTTAGCTGGTTGTATAGCTATAGTTGCTACACTGCAGTGAGGACAATACAGTGAAAAGACAGAGAAGTTAGTGTTGAACTTCGTGGCAAGATGGACACAAAAAGTGCTAAGGCTTCTGTAGCGAGTGGAAGGAGTTCTCGTTCATCTGCATCATCCAACAGTGCGCTAATCCACGCACGTGCAAAAGCAGCAGCTGCTAAAGTACGCGCTACATATGCAGACAAAGAAGCTAAAGCTAAAATGGACAAAGCAGCTAAAGAAGCTGAATCACAGTTAGAGAGAGTAAGAAGAGAGACTGAGCTTGAGACACTCGCCATGTGCCGTGAAGCAGCAGCTGCTGAAGCCGAAGTAGCTGTTTGGGAATCAGCTCACACAATGGAGAGATGTATTCTGTTGGATGAAACGGGCCCATCAGAAGAAGATAAAATAGAGCGGACAAGCAAATACGTTCAAGCTCATTTTGCCCCAACTAGCTCCCCAGAGCGAGCAGCTACGAAGGCTAGCCCTCGGACATTTCAGCCTGCTACAGCTGCCACTCTCTCTTTCAGTCCAAACAACCCCTTTTCTTCATACCGGCAGGTTCCTGTTTCTTCACATGAGCCACCACAGGCTAATAACACCGGTAATGTGGACTTAGTAGTAGATGGCCCAGACTATGCTTATGTTCCACCAGCAGTCAAACTGTCAGACATATTTGGCATAGAGGATGCTCAGGTAAATTCAAAAACATTTCACACTGACTTGAATGTTTCTGCTCCGCACTTTTTCCCTCAGCTGAAAACTGACCAAAGTGTGCGCACAACTGAACATCTTGCGCAATATTTAGCTCGACGTGACCTGGTGAGTGCAAGCTTGTATGAATTTGATGATCAACCTGAAAATTATCGTGCTTGGCAGTCTTCATATAAAAATGTTACCCAAGGCCTGAGTCTCACTGCTACCGAGGAGCTGAACTTAATGACTCGATGGCTTGGCAAAGAATCCAGCAACCAAGTGAAACGCTTACGTTCAGTGCACATAGCAAGTCCAGACATAGCACTCAGGAAAGCCTGGGAACGCCTTCAGGAATACTACGCAGCACCAGAGGTAGTTGAAAAGGCCCTCTTCACTCGACTCGACAATTTCCCTAGGGTTTCGGTGAAAGAAAATCTGAAGCTAAGGGAGCTAGCAGATCTGCTGATGGAAGTGCAGTGTGCTAAGGAAGACGGCTACCTTCCAGGTTTGTCCTACCTGGATACTGCACGCGGCATTGAACCTATAGTAACCAAGCTGCCTTATGGACTTCAGGAAAAATGGATCTCTGCGGGTTCAAGGTACAAAGAAGGAAATGGAGGACGGTTTCCACCATTTGAGTTCTTTACTAGGATCATGTGCTATGAGGCAAAGAAAAGGAATGATCCCAGCTTTGCCTTTTTAAATGCTAGTGGGCCTTCTTTGAAGGCTGAAAGTTCCCATTTTCAAAGCACCAAGAACCCCATTGCAGTTCATAAGACCAATGTCTCCCCAGCAGAGTCAAACACTTCCAGTGATCCAAATAAGAGTTGCCCAATACATGCAAAGCCACATCCACTGAACATATGCAAAGCCTTTAGAGCCAAAGATCTTCAAGACAGGAAAGACTTTCTGAAAGAGAGAGGATTCTGCTTTAGGTGCTGTGGCTCAAATAGTCATTTGGCGAGGGACTGCACTGCATCAGTGAAATGTTCTGAGTGTGACAGCACAAGACATGTGTCAGCTATGCATCCGGGCCCTGCACCACAAAACACGGCTCCTGTACCCTCGTCACAGAATGGTGGGGAGGGAGAAGAGGATGACGACAGCATGGAAGTCGTCAGCTCAAACTACACTGAAGTATGTGGTTCAGGACAAGTTGGGCGGTCATGTTCCAAGATATGCCTAGGAAAGGTGTATCACAAGAGCTGTCCAGATAAAGCCATCAAGGCATACATCGTTTTAGATGACCAAAGCAACCGGTCATTGGCGAGGTCCAGTTACTTTGACCTGTTCAACATTCAGTGTGAGTCATATCCTTACCTACTGAGAACATGTTCCGGCACAGTAGAAACGTTTGGCAGAAGGGCTGAAGATTTTATGGTAGAAGCACTCAATGGGAAGGTTACAATCCCTCTCCCCCCGCTTATTGAATGTAACAACTTACCTGACGGGCTGAAATCCCCACGCCGATCGCCGCTCTTCATCAACCTCACCTCGTCAAAGTAGCAGAACACATCCCGGAGTTGGACCCCACTGCTGAGATCTTCCTGCTGCTTGGTAGAGACATAATTAGAGTGCACAAGGTAAGGGAGCAAATAAACGGCCCTCTCAACACCCCCTTTGCTCAACGCCTTGACCTAGGATGGGTGTTGGTTGGAGAGGTCTGCCAAGGAAATGTACACAAACCAAATGTCAGCACAAATTATTCAAACTCCTCCCCTCTGGTAGACGCTACAGATCACTGTTCGCCAAAACCTCCAGACACAAAAACAGTTTCTTCCCCCTCGCCGTCTCAATACTGAACAACTAACCCACTGTAGCATATATATTTATATTTATATATTTATCCCTGCACTTCTCGCACTCTCCACTTCTTCTTTGCACTACTGTTGCGCAACATTTCACAGCTACTGTATATAGCCATTCCGCCTTGTACATACTTTTTTAAACTCCTTAGTCCATTGCACTGTTGCACTGTTTGTTTGTTTGTATTGTATTGTATTGTGTTGTATATTTTGTGTAAGCACACTGAGAGTCACTTTACCAAGTCAAATTCCTTGTTTGTGCAAACTTACTTGGCCAATAAAACCTGATTCTGATTCTGATTCTGATTCAGAACAACAGTGCTTGATTGTCATCGGCCTTCACTCCTCCAACCGTGCACAAGCCTTTTGCATGTCAGAGAAGAGCATCATGGCAAAGAGCCTAGGAACAGTGTCTTAGGGCCCAGCAGGGCTAAAGAAGATCGGCTGGGTCAAAATACATTTGACCGCACCGAACAAGACAACAAGCTGGCACCTTCAGTTGAAAATGAAATCTTCTTGAGAATAATGGACAAGTGTAAGGGATGGCATAAATGTGAGATGCCTCTCTCTCCGGATGAGCTTTATCAAACAAGAGAAGTCATCATCAGAGCTGTGCAGAGGAAAGCATTTGAGAAAGAGTTTGAAGCTCTAGATAGAGACAAGCCAGCTCCTCTAAACAGCTGTCTACGTCGTCTCAACCCTATCTTGGGGAATGACCTCATCTGCCTCGGAAGCTGCCTGAAAAACGCAGACGTGGAGATTGAGCAAAAGAACCCTGTTATTCTCCCAAAAGAAAACCATGTGTCCTTGCTGCTCATCAGACACCATCATGCCCAATTAAAGCATCAGGGCCGCCATCTAACTGAAGGCGCCGTGAGAGCTGCAGGACTCTGGAGCCTGGGAGGTAAAGGGCTCATTGACTCAACTCTTCACAAATGCGTGACTTGTCGCAGACTCAGAGGACGGATGCAGGAGCAACAAATGGCAGAAGTGGCAGCAATTATGAATGCAAAACTACTAGTTCCAGTTTCAAATGACCCTGAGGATCCATTCATTCTCACAGCATCGATGCCATTAACTCAGAAAGCCGGTGTCCCGCCTCCTCCAGGAGACTTTACGGACAGAGACCTCCTCACCAAGCAGTGGAGGCAAGTACAAGCCTTGTCCAACATGTTCTGGAGCCGTTGGAGACAAGTGTACTTGTCAACTTTACACAGCCGGAAGAAATGGAAGAAACGGAAGAAAGTCCCACCAAAATCTGCAAGAAGGAGACGTCGTCCTTGTCACAGACAACCAAGCCGTCCGCAACAACTGGCCTTTGGCGGTAATCACAAAAGCTATTCCTGGAGAAGATGGGGAAGTCCGTAAGGTGGAATTGAAGACCACAGATCAAGGACATTTGAAAAATGACCGTAGACCAGTGACAGAACTTGTTTTGCTTCTGAGGAAAGAGTGATGTGTATGAGTTTAGTTAATTCATAATGTTGTTTGTATAATGACCTCACAGAGGACAGGCGGGGAGTGTGTTGCCATTAAGGCAAAATGTTTACGGGACTTTTAATTTGACAAGCTGTCCGGGAGTTTTGGGGTTAGGAACGGCCATTTTCCGGTAGAGTAGAAAGTAAACGGACAATGTATGCACGTCAATTCCATCGGTTGTCAGCACTAGAGGCAATGTCGTAAGTACAATGTCATTTTTATGTTAATAAGTTAATGTTAAAATACTGTTTAAAAAAGAAGGACTACACATAGTTACAACGTTTTATTTACATATATTTACAGGTATATTCCATTACGAAATGTATGCTAAAATAGTCCAACTTTATTCCTTTGTTACAGTTTTCACTCTGTCATGTAAGCTGATGTTTGAAGCCACAGTAAACAGCAAGTAAACGTTCACTACGATTTGTCATCATTTTGCATCAGAGTTTAGCTGGTTGTATAGCTATAGTTGCTACACTGCAGTGAGGACAATACACTGGACACTCTCTCACGTGGACTGCAGTGCGTGTTCATGTGTTTTGGATGAGTGGCTTTGGTGGGCTCAGAAGGAAGAGGCTGGGATGTTTTGGGTTGTGTACTTTCAAAATCTATCTTACTCTCCAGAACCGCCTACCCTATTTGTATGTGAGAGAGATTTATTCACGCTTTACAGAGTTACTGTGCTTATTACTAACTACCAGGGGGGGAAATGCAGTAAACATCAGTCTCATTATACTATGGCAGGGGTAGGAGGGTTGGAGGGTGGTGGGGGTAACCACTCAGGAGTATGAACCCAGGTTAGGGTAGGGGAAGGGGTTGAGGGTGGGAGAGCCCCTAGGGATCGGAAACCTGAATTAGAGTAAGGGAAGAAAGTGAGATACGAACCATGGTCAACTTAAGGAATTTGTAATTCACAGTTTGCACAGTCTTTGACTGTGACATTATCTTGCTTTCTTTTACTTTGCTAATCTGTTAGATCGTGCATGCACCATCTCCCTCTAACTCCCTCAATCACCATCGCGATTTCAGTGCTGTGTAAATATACTGTATTGAGTTATAGGCCTATAGCCTGGAGGCAAGAATCCTTTTGTCTAGGTACTCCTTACATCCTGTGCACAACCTCCCAACTTAAATTGGCGCCTAAAACAGGCAAATCTGGACCCGGGCCTGCACTCGCATTAGTTGACCATCACCAATCTAGTTGGCGTCTAACACAGACGTATGCGCACTATTTCTCACCCACATAACATCTATCGCCTGTGCGCTTGCGCATAGCCTCCTTCTCACTCCCCCTTTCTCCACTTAGCGTGTAACCGGGCATACCTGCACACGCACACACGCACACACACACAGACAAGGAGGCTCTCATGCCCCCTCATGAACCAAAACTCAGCCATGCTGATATTAATTTCAAAATCTCTGCTGATGTAACCAACATATGGCATAACCATTTCGTCTGCAGTAAAGTGCAAGAATGAGGAGGACAGATGAAATTCCCATTGGTGAACAAGTTTTGATGAAGCAGCTTTCATGGATCATTGTCACTTGAGAGCCTGTCAGTGAGACATATGACTAACACACCCATTTTCATGTATGTCATTTGGCTGCTGCTGGTTGTTTTCAACTGCTCTTCTCTCCCCTTATTTCCAGTGGATATGTATGCAGGGCCATTTTGGTCATTGGTCTTTCCCCACATTCTCAGTAGATGTACATAGGGCCCTTTTGATGCACTGAAGGCAAAATTCTGCTCCAGTGTGCCTTGGATAAGAGAAGAGATTTTGGGGATATGTCCACCGGTGAAAAGCAGGAGACAATGGACTTCTACCATGCGTTATATTCTGTTACTACACCATCTTCAACTGAGACGGCAGTTCCTTGAATAATCCAGCCAGTTTGTGACCAGTGACCAGGACATCAGTTTGAAGCTTGCTTTTCAGCCTTTGTGTAGCCTTTTCACTGACAGCAGAGTTCACTTCTGCTTAATGGAAGGCCATGTCCAGCCTCCTCATCTCCTGTATCTGGAGTATGCCATCTGCAAAAGACAGAGCAGGCACAAGTATTAACTCATTAGTTCAAACCTCACTGTGTCATCATCCAAACATGTACATTTGTTACAGAGCTGCTAATCATAATCACTCTTCTAGTAACCCTGTTATGACTTTCTACCAACCTCAGAAGACAAAACCTAAATGTAGTCAAACATTTGGGTTCCTGCTGAGAATTAAATCACAGAGAGTGAGGTACACTAACAGGAATCTTATTTCACCAGAGGTGAGGTTTATCAAAAAGTACTTACTGAGAAAATTGCTCCTTTTCTACCATTGTCTCCCTGTCTTGATGATACAACCTCAAATTAGGTAAGATTTGGATTTGGGCAATCCATTTTACTAGATTATAGAGGTTTGTGTAATTCTGCCATTCCACAAACAGAATAAAAATCTTTTCAAACAACACAACTCTTCATCTCTTCATAAACACAATTATTCGCTGTTTCTCTATATCCCATTGTCTAGGAGCACAAAGTTGCCTCGCATACATAACTTCTGATTTTCTATCTTAAGGCATCGCCACTTAACTGCATAATAATTCAACGTGATTTGTTGGTTATTGAACCTCTTGATGACATGTTCACCCTATTATCAAATTCAAGTTTGCTGTGTGGAATGAGACAATCATCAATCATCATGATATTCTAAGTTAACGCTTATTTTCGTTTGAAGACAGAACTGCATAATAGTTCCATACAATTTGTTGGTTATTGAACCTCTTGATGACATTATTAAATCAACCAGTGAAGAGTTGTGTGCATTGTCTGCTGCAGCTAAAGTAGTTTCATAAAAGTACCAAGGAGATGACTTGAACAGCCTGTTGAATGATTGTGAAAAAAGCTATAGTCCAGTTATAAAGTCTTTGAAAAGTCAGCCTCCTGACTAAGGTTCATGAATGAGCTCATTAAAAAAGACAAACCACAATATTCAGATAAATTAAATATTTATTAGGAAATATGCATTATTACAGAATAGTCACATTAACCAGGATTTTTAATCCAGATGAAAGTGATATCGATTCAGAGGGTTTACTCTGCAGCCTCTTTGCCCTTTAAAAAAGAGCAAATAAAATGAATTAACTACATGAAAAATAAAAATCAATGACACTTCCATTTTCAAAGTTTATTTGTGAAATAATAATTTTTGTTCTTACCTTTCCGCCATCGCGGGTCTTGGCCCTGAGCTTGTTGACTTGGGACTCAGCAATGTCAGCACGCTCCTCAGCCTCCTCCAGCTCATGCTGAACCTTCCTGCACTTGGACAGGTGAGTATTGACCTGTTCCTCCTGTTGTATATGAAATTGAGTGCAATTAAAACAGAAAAACAAAACAAGAGTCAATGTAAAGTAGCAAGAGTAGCAGATATTTTCCTGTATAGCAAAGGTAAACAAATACTCACAGCTTCCTCAGCCTGCCTCTTGTAGGCCTTGACCTTCAGCTGCAGCTTGTCAACCAGATCCTGGAGTCTGGTGAGGTTCTTATTGTCCTCCTCAGTCTAAAGAGAAAAAGTTTGTCAAGAAAGGTCCTCCCCTCTCAGATTTTGCATTCAGTTCTAGAGGAAGAGGAGAGCTTTCTTACCTGGTAGGTGAGCTCCTTCACCCTCCTCTCGTATTTGCGGACTCCCTTGACAGCATCGACACCACGTCTCTGTTCAGCCTCAACCTCACCTTCCAGTTCACGAACCTTAACATGAAAAGTATTTCCATTTCAGATACTGACCCCTGTTTTGTTATGATGAGTTAAACATATTCATTCATAGTCATATTTCGTTACCTACCCTGGACTCCAGTTTCTGGAGCTGTTTCTTGCCACCCTTCATGGCCAGATTCTCAGCCTCATCCAGGCGGTGCTGCAGATCCTTGACAGAGACTTCCAGGTTCTTCTTCATCCTCTCCAGATGAGAACTGGTGTCCTGCTCCTTCTTTAGCTCCTCTGCCATCATGGCAGCCTATATGATGGAATAGTGTATTTTTAAATAATAGAAGTAAAAGTACTTTTAAATATAATGCTCCGTTTCAGAAAGAAAAAAACTTACATCAGTGATGGCTTTCTTGGCCTTGTCCTCAGCATTTCTTGCCTCCTGGACGATGTCATCAACTTCACCTTGGACCTGAAGGAAGTCAGCCTCAAGCTTCTTCTTGGTGTTCAGCAGACTTGTGTTCTAGTGTGGAGAAATAAACAACCTCAGTCATATTTTTAATGCCGGATCTGTTTGTTTAATGTATCGGTTTAAACAACCTTTTTTATTCTCTACCTGGGAGTGCAGGAGGCCAACACGCTCACTGGCATCTACCAGCTCCTGCTCAGCCACTTTGCGGCCTCTCTCTGTCTGCTCCAGGGCAGCTCTCAGCTCCTCAATCTCAGCCACCATAAGGCCGTTCCTGCGTTCCACCATGGCAGCCTGCTCCTTCATGTCTTCCTGTCCTCTGACAGCATCATCAAGATGCAGTTGAGCATCCTGGTTGACAGAGAAATGTGTGGTGTTTGCTATACTTCATTGGTGTGAGCACTGTAATATCAAAAAACACTGAATATTTATACTACTGACCTTGAGCTGACCCTGGACGGTCCTCAGACTTTTCTGGGACTCAGCAGCCTGGCGGTTGGCGTGGCTCAGCTGAACCTCCATTTCATTAAGGTCTCCCTCCATCTTCTTCTTGATTCTCAGGGCATCATTCCTGCTCCTGACCTCAGAGTCCAGGGTGCTCTGCATGGAGTCAGTCACCCTCTGGCTATTCCTCTTAATTTGCTCCATCTCCTCATCCTTCTCTGCAAGCTTCCGGTCAACCTCACCCTTGATCTGGTTCAGCTCAAGCTGCACACGGAGAATCTTGGACTCCTCATGCTCAAGAGTTCCCTATTTATATATAAAAAAGAGTATAAAACACTGAATTTGACATGACCAATTACTTAATTTATGAAGATGTCCTATTGAATCTCTCCACTCCATCCTGTTTTCCTGAATTTTGTATTTGTACCTCAGCCTCTTCCAGGGCAGTCTGGATTTCAGACTTCTCAGTCTCAACAGTCTTCTTGGCCTTCTCCAGCTCATGAATGCTCTTTCCAGTCTCACCAAGCTGCTCAGTCAGGTCAGAAATCTCCTCTGCAAAAATCAATTTAAAATACAAAGTCAGCATCTACTAATGTACTATTGATTTGTGTTTCAGAATAAAACACTTTGTGTTTAAGGTTCTCTTCACAAGCTTTGATTGGGAAGTATTTTAAGGCCATCTTGACTTACGTTGGAGATTCTTGTTCTCTCTCTTAAGAGTCTCCAACTGGTCAAGAGCCTCCTCATAGGAATTCTTCATTTTGAACAGCTCAGTGCTGAGAGAGCGAGCCTCTTTCTGGGCACCCTCCAACTCTGCCTGACCCTCCTCATACTTCTGCTTCCATTCTGCCAAGACCTTTGAAAAACAGTTTGTGTCTTGGGTTAATTTCACATACGAGACACTGCTACCAAAAATCCATATGTCCATATTATGTAATATGAGTGCTAGTTTGTCCTACAACATCACACAAATTCTAGATAGAGATATAACCTTGTCAAAGTTTCTCTGCTTCTTGTCAAGGTTGGCAGCCAGACCATTGGCTCTCTCCACATCCACCATGAGGTCCTCAACCTCACCCTGGAGTCTCTGCTTGGTTTTATCCAGAGAAGCACACTTGGAGTTGATAGCCTCAATTTGTTCCTCAGCCTCCTGTAGACGCTGGGCAAGCTTTTTCCTGATAATGCAATCGATTTAACGTGGACAGGTTTTAGTACACAACATAACAACATAACAACATAACAACCCACATCCACATTCTATGTGTTTCTTTGCCTGTTTGGTACATACTTGGACTCCTCAAGCTCTTCAGTGCGCTGGATGGCATCAGTTTCATACTTGGTCCTCCACTGAGCAACCTCGCTGTTGGCCTTGGACATGCCACGCTGCAGCTCAGCCTTTGCCTCCTGCTCCTCCTCAAACTGCTCCCTCAGAAGGTCGCAGTCGTGGCGTGCAGACTGAACAGCGTGGGCCAGGGCATTCTTGGCCTGTTTGTGAACAATGAATGGTGTTCATTTAGGGCTTCACAGAATGTGGGTTATGTACTCCAATTTCTTCATGTCATTCACGGGTATCAGTACCTTGACTTCCTCCTCATTTAGCCTCTTCAGCTCCTCAATTTGCTGAGTGAAAGCCTGTTTGCTTCTACTCAGCTGAGACACAAGAGCATCTTTCTCCTCAACCTGGCGGCCGAGTTCACCATTTTCAGTCTGAAGTCTTGCTCTCTGAGCACTGAGGTCGTTGACCTGGCGCGCACCCTCATCACTCTTGGCCTTGATTTCACTGAGTTGGTCCTCAAGGGTACGGCACATCTTCTCAAGATTTCCCTGTTTGTGAAAGTAAAATTAATAAGCAACACAAAAGTCAGAAATGTTTATGGCAATTATTACAATTTTACTTGACAACATTTAATACAAATCGTACAAGAATATGTACGTTTTGTATCATTGTTTGCAGTATGATATTGTTTGTAGTTAGAGTCAGCTAGAGCATTAAGGTTTACATGTCACAAACCTTAGCTTTAGCGACTCCCTCCATGTTGCTGGAAAGATCATCAATCTCCATCTTGTATTCACTCTTCTCCTTCTCAAGCTTCTGCTTGACACGCTGGAGGTTGTCGATCTGCTCTCCCAGCTCGGCCACGCTATCAGCCTGCTTCTTACGGAGAGCTGCAGCAGTGGCTTCATGCTGCAGAGTGGACTCTTCAAGGTCACGACGCAGCTTCTGGAACTCAGCCTCACGCTTCTTGTTCATCTCAATTTGAGCAGCAGTGGCACCACCAGCCTCCTCAAGCCTCTCACTGATCTCCTCAAGTTCCCTGGAGAGATCAGCTCTCTGCTTCTCAACCTTAGCACGAGCTGCACGCTCAGCCTCAATCTCTTCTTCCAATTCTTCAATGCGGGCCTATTGGTTGTTAAAAAGAAATAAGTGATACTAAGAAAGAACAGGCAGATGATAGTAAACACTATTCGGTACTGAAGATGTGAAACAAACCTGAAGCTCCTTGATCTTTTTCTGGAGCTGAGCACCCAATGATTGTTCATCCTCAATCTTGCTAAGGAGCTGGCTTGTTTCAAAGTCCTTCCTGTATAATTGTAAATTAAAATAGTTGTTAACGGCTGCTTATACCAAAAAAGGACTAAAAAAGGAGTACATGTTTGCATGAATCATTAGTTGCTAATAGAATTCTACATTACTTCTTCAGCTTCTCATCAGACTGCTGCTTGTCATTCTCCAGATCCATGACATTCTCCTGGGACAGTTTCAGGTCACCCTCAAGCTTTCTCTTGGCTCTCTCAAGGTCCATGCGGAGCTTCTTTTCTTGCTCCAGGGAACCCTCAAGCTGCAGATACAAAGCATAAAGTAATTAAGTAGCACAATGATATATGTGCATTTCTTTACACAGACAGGCCCTTAACTCACATCATCCACTTGCTGTTCAAGCTTAGTCTTGGCCTTGGTCAGAGTGTTGACTTTGTCTTCCTCTGCCTGGAGATCATCAAGAGTCTGCTGATGGGCCTCTTGGAGGGCTTTCTTCTCTTTTGTCAGCTTAGCAATGGACTCATCCTGAGAGGCCATCTCCTCTGTCAGGTTCTTGACCTACACATAGAATGTTTTATATCAATATCCAGTAAACCTCACAAAGACTTCTTGAAAATAAAACATTATTCTTTTTTTTTTTAAAGAATATAAACCTTGTTCTCAGTGGCATGTTTCTCCTTCTCCACTTTGGCCAAGGTCAGCTCCAGATCATCAATGTCCTTCTTGAGCTCAGAGCACTCATCCTCCAGTTTCCTCTTCTTGGCAGTCAGCTCAGCATTGATTTCCTCTTCATCCTCCAGTCTCTCGGTTGTCTCCTTGAGTTTGGCCTCAAGCTGGATCTTACTCTTGATCAGACCCTCACACCTCTCCTCAGCATCATTGAGAGTCTCAGAGCTCTACAGTAAATACAAGATGAAAGGATGAAATCTGATTTGTATTGAAAACATAATTCTCAGACAGGTTAGTGATTTGAATATTGCAATGATGTGAAGAATTGTTACCCGTTGTACAGTTATACACTTACAGATGACATTTGCAGATGCAGGTCATTCCTCTCTTGCACAATAGACACCATCTTCTCCTCAAGATCCTTCTTCTTGGCATCAACCTTTGCAAACATTTCTTTGAGTTTTGCATGTTCCTCCTTCAGGCTAACCAGCTCCTTCTCAGTTTCAGCACTCTGAAGCAAAGGCTTGATCTTGTAGTACACCTTCATCCATGGCCAGTGCTTCACATTAATGAATGAGCGGACATTTATCTGGATAGTGAAGATTGCATCTCTGCAAAAGAGGTTGATTTGTTGATTAAACCGTGTTGAAGCTTACTGAATAGATCAGAGGGATTCTGTCAAACACTGACAGTGATTAGTCCAGTCTTTTATATACATCTGTGTTGATGGAAATTATCTCTGTTTTGTACGTTTGTACTTTAATTTATAAACACAACCTATTGTGTTACAATTAAAAAACCTGCAATGCTATGTTTTATGGCAGATCATTTTGTTGAGCGTGATTCCACCAAATACATCACACATTACCTCCTTTCCATCATCGCGACAAACTCCCTCCTCATCAGGTATGCACGGCACAGAGCCTGAGTCATTGTGACCAGGCTAACCAGTTTCTCATCTCGCATCTCCTCAAGGGTACCAAGCAGACCAGCTTTGAAGAACACCTAAAAGAGAAGAACAAAAAATGATGAGGTGTGTGATTGAAGGCAGAAATGGACACACTGTATGTAATTCAATATTTATCCATAATAACAGATATAAGATAGAAACATTCTCCACCTTAGTGTGTCCAAACTTGTACTCATCGTGATTAACATCGATGGATCCCAAGAGCTTCTCAGCAGCCTTCTTGTTATCAATGAACTGACCCTCAGGAATAACACTGGCATTCAGTACTTTGTATCTGTTGTCAATAATAAGAAAAACATTATTTTCCCCATATAATACATATATGAAGTGTGTATTATAAGTTATTGTTGTATATTGTTGTATGTTTACCTCTGCTTGAAGTCAGCATACATGATTCTGCTTGGGAAACCCTTTCTACAGATTCTGATACCCTCCAGTACACCATTACACCTGAGCTGGTGGATGACCAGGAAGTTCTGCATATAACCTGTGAAAATACAGAGATGTAAAATTTTCAAGCAAATACAAGGTGTTGAATAATGGACATGTCTTAATTTACTAAAAGCCCTTTACCTGGTTTCTTAATTTCATTTGGAATCAGACAACGCACAAAGTGAGGATGGGTGGCCCTCAGGTTGGTCATCAGTTTACCCAAGTTCTCCTGTTGAGGCAAGAATGTATACAATTTTAATCATACAGTTAATTATTGATTGATTGATCATTTTCTTCTTGATATTAAAACACATACCCTGAACTGTGAGGACACAGTCTGCATGGCGCCACCCTTCTTCTTACCACCCTTCTTAGCACCACCAGTCTCTGTTGACATACAAATAATGAAACGGATAATTGTGTTATATACATAGAATCTAATATAATTACTCTTTGTGTATTAGCCTTTTGACTTGAACAGGTTATTACCCTCAACAGCAGCTGGGTACAGGACAGGCAAAAGTTTGACTGATGACTTCTGGTACAGCTGCACAACAGTGTCGTTCAGTGGATCCTTGTTCTTGTCCAACCATCCAGTAACATTGTAGTCCACAGTGCCGGCATAGTGCACCAGGGAGAAGTGAGCTTCAGCCTTGCCTTTGGCAGGCTTGGGCTTCGCAAAGGCTGGGTTCTTTCCAAGATGCTGGGCATACAGCTTGTCCTTGAAAGTGGTGTCAGAGGCCTTGGGGACAATGCACTCCTCTTCAAGGATGGCAAAGATACCCATGGGCTGTTGAAAAATAAGATTGCTTAGTTATAAAAGTGGACATCATGAAACTATACAAATCTAACACTGTGCTAGTTGGATTGATTGAAACTGACCCTTTCAATCAGCTCAATGCAGGCAGCCAAGTCCATGCCAAAGTCAATGAACGCCCAAACAATGCCCTCTTTCTTGTACTCCTCTTGCTCCAGGACAAACATGGTGTGGTTGAAGAACTGTTGCAGTTTTTCATTGGTGAAGTTGATACACAGCTGCTCCATGCTGTTGTACTGTGTTGGATACATATTCAAACATTATTTGAGAGTGGCACTCTTAAGTCATTAGAAACAAATAATGTTAGTGAAGAATCTTATAATTCTGTCCTCACATCGAAAATCTCAAATCCAGCAATGTCCAGCACACCAATGTAGAACTGACTTGACTGCTTGGTGTCCAGCATCTGGTTGATACGAATGACCATCCACAAGAACATCCTCTCATAGATGGACTTGGACAAGGCTGACACTGAGTTGTTGACCTAAAACAATATGTAAGAGTTACTACTTATTTACTATGATGAGAAAAGGCAGGGTTTCCACTGTCATGAAAATCCTGGAAAAGTCATGGAGTTTTAAAATCACATTTTCCAGGGCTAGGAAAGTCATGAAATTCAGTTAAGTCACTGAAAGTTCTGGAAAAGTCAAGAAATAATTATTTTGTGGAATGTAGGTCTATAGAAATGAATTATGTTATTGTACTCTTCCATGGATAATGGTTTTGTTGTGCCTGATGCAGTCTCTACTTGAATTGACATATCTAGTCTAATAGAAAAGGTTATTTACTTTTCTTTCAGAGTTTAGGCCCAATCTGTTCTGTAAAGTATATCATTCTGTTTATTTATTAGCTTGTGAAGATTCAGGGAGATTTCATTAAAGGTCCTTGAAAAGTTTTGAAATGGTGTCAATGATAACGGGTGTGAACCCTGAGAAAGAAAATACCAGCAGTACAATTCTTGTCAAACAATGTCAAAATCCTTGTGGTCTTTAGTCAACCTTGTAGTATGTGAGATACCTGTGGCACAGTCTGACCCTTGGTGACATACTCAGTTCCGACTTTCACCCTTGGGTAGCACAGAGCCTTCAGCAAATCAGCAGAGTTCAGGCCCAGGAGGTAAGCAATTTTGTCAGCATCTTAAAACAACAAAGCGTTTAAGTGAGTTATTTATATCAATATTTTACCCAGGAAAGTCATTCTTAACCTAAATTGAGAGGCCACTAAAAAATATCTAATGAATGACATTGCAGATATATTTACAGTCTTCTGTTGTAGGTAATACATATAATATATTAATAACTATAATCAGAGGAAAAGTACAACTTGAAGTTGATATACATGCTGATCTATCTTTTAATGAAATTACTTCAATAAATAAGACTACCTTGTAGTTATTACTAGAACTGACCCAAGTTCAGTAGAGTTTTTAAACCTACCCTCAGTGCCATCAGGCTCAGCCTGCTCCTCACGCTGCTTCTGCTTGAATTTCAAATTGCCATGATGGAGCACAGCACCAGTCAGTTTCCAAATGGTGACTTTCTCCTCTGCAGTGAAACCCAGGATGTCAATGGCTTCCTGCCATTACATGCATAAATGCAAATTAAGCGCATCATTATTGTTAATCATTAGTGTTTTTAAGAATGTCATTCTCATTGTATTCATTGTCCAGAAGAAAAACTCATGGATATCTCACATCTGTGGCGTCCAACTCTTCTTTATCATTAATGCTGGCCACAGCGATCTGACCCTGACTGCACATGGGAAAGTCATAGGGGTTGCTTGTGATGAGGCACATTTCTGTAGAGAGGGAAAAGAATTATTTGTTGTTGCAAATTAATAATGACATGTAATGTTTTTTGATTGTTGGTTGAAAATAATAACCCTACCAATAATCTCAGGCTTGTGGTTGGTCATCATCTGGAAGAAGATGTGGTAGCCTCTCTCATCAGGAAGCTGGAATGTCACTCTAGACTTTTCCAGCAGGTCTATTTAGGTGGGGAAGAATATATTTTAACTTGAAAAAATTAAGGCAGCAATAATTTTTTTTTTTTATATATATATATACAGGATAATTATACTTACAAGTCTCAATATCAGCTTTAGCCAGTTTTCCAGTTGCGGCAAAGTGAATTCTGATGAATTTTCCCTGTTTTAGACAAAATGATATCCTAAGTAATTTTATCTTATTAATAACTACAGAACTGAGGCCAGAGTTTAAATAAGAAGTTGACTTACAAAACGGGAAGAGTTGTCATTCCTCACAGTCTTGGCATTACCATAAGCCTCCAACAGTGGGTTGGCAGCAATAATCTGGTCTTCAAGAGAGCCCTGCAGGTGGAAGAAACATTCAAGGAATATGTTGTTATGAAGAGAATGTTTGTGTTGCTTTATGATAATTAGCACATAAATGTGTAAGGGGTCTGACCTGCATCTTTCCAGGCACTGCCTCCTTTTTCTTGTCACCAGCACTGACTGCAATTGTTGCAAAGTACTGGATGACACGTTTGGTGTTCACAGTCTTGCCAGCACCAGATTCTCCGCTAGATTAAACATAAGATATTGACATTTTTCAGATAAGAATTGGGTGTGCCACAGGGTAACATAGAAGATAATGCAAAGTTTTTAAGTCATGCATTGACACTTACGTAATCAGAACAGACTGGTTCTCCTTGTCTGTGGGACAAATGCAATTTTAGATAAATCACTTTTTTTAATTAGTTCATGAAAAAATATGTAATTAAATCTTATTATTTAGTGGCTTTTAAAATGAATGCTTACCTTGGAGCATGAACTGATAAGCATTGTCAGAGACAGAGAAAATGTGGGGTGGGGCCTCCATACGCTTCTTGCCTCTGTAGGCCTCCACCACTGCTTGGTCATACACAGGGAGCCACTTGTAGGGGTTCACAGTGGCACAGAAAAGTCCAGAGTAGGTCTAGAATGAGGAAATAAAGGGGATTGGTTTTACAGCTGTTTTATTTTTAACATAGTTTTTCATCTGTGAGAAAGCATAAAGCTTACGTAGATCATCCATGCTGCGTAACGCTCTTTGAGGTTATACAGGACAGAGGCTTCATTGAGGTGGGTCATCATGGCCATGTCCTCAATCTTGTCAAACTTGGGAGGATTCATGGGGTGGACATCCTCCTCCTTAACGACTCTTTCCTAAAACAAATGGACAATATAAAGAGATAAAGGCAAGAAACTTTCTGTTTAATGGAAATACTCAATCATTTTCTTAACTAAGAGCCTTGCTAACATACCTCCTTGGATTCAAGCAGTTCAACGGTGACTTTGGCACCATCTTTACTCTTGATTTTAGCCTTCAGGTACAACTCTTCCTTGTCAACTACATAACAAGCTGACTTTGCATCAAAGGGCATGGTTTGGGCCTCAAGCCTCTCCTTCTCAGGCTTACGGAGGTAAATGGCAGCCTTGCCATAAGTGGCCATGTCGCTGTCCCCCATGGTTGAAGTTTACTGTTGGAAGAAGAGGCATGAACATGTCATTTTGTAATAAGAAAGATTACAACCACAGACTGTAAGAAACATAATCTTCCTTTCAACATAGCATATCTGAAATAAGTAAAGAAACTAACAACTGGATGTTTTTTTTTTTTTTGTAGTGATTGTGTATGAGGCAGTTAAGAGCAACAATTTATCTAATGTGGGAAACAGGTTATCATATTAAACCATGGGTATCTTGCTATTCAAAATGCACCATACAGGCGTGGGGCAGTGCAGTAAATAAATAAAAGTGTGTTGGATTATTATTTAGTGAATTTAAAATGTTGTCTTTGTCTTTCATCATGATGTATAGAGTGCAGTCATGTAAATGAAAATGAGTGTTATTTGTCTGGATGAGATTATTTTGAGATCTGAAAGTGTCAAAAATGTTTAAACTGAGTGCATTGTCTCTTCTCTTACAGTATTTTTTATATTTGAGGTGATGTCTTCATAGAACCTCACTGAAGCCTGGTCAAAGGAGATATAACCTTTGCATTTGAATAAAAGTAGCTACAAATCCAGAATAGCTGATAACTGTCCAGCCAAAGACGTGTACAGCCCAGAATTTTGTTTTCAAGGACCAAATCTGTAAAATATGCATACCTCTGCAATCCCATTTGATTGAAAAAGGTTGTTTTGACTAAACTAAAGGGTATTCTGAACTAGAAGCCGATTGGCTTGCTTGCAAAAAAAAAAAGATAATTTAAGTTGCTGAATTGATAGTCAAAAAAGCAGATAAACTTACTTGTTCTTCCCAGGACCAGGTGAAATGTCCAAAACCGTCAAATATTCTAAAATGATGGGAGTAAGAGGTCAAACAATATATTATATATAAATGCAAATAGTAAAAACTTAACAGGTTTCACTGCCAAGCCAATCCTCACTGAAGCCTGGTCAAAGGAGATATAACCTTTGCATTTGAATAAAAGTAGCTACAAATCCAGAATAGGTGATAACTGTCCAGCCAAAGACGTGTACAGCCCAGAATTTTGTTTTCAAGGACCAAATCTGTAAAATATGCATACCTCTGCAATCCCATTTGATTGAAAAAGGTTGTTTTGACTAAACTAAAGGGTATTCTGAACTAGAAGCCGATTGGCTTGCTTGCAAAAAAAAAAAGATAATTTAAGTTGCTGAATTGATAGTCAAAAAAGCAGATAAACTTACTTGTTCTTCCCAGGACCAGGTGAAATGTCCAAAACCGTCAAATATTCTAAAATGATGGGAGTAAGAGGTCAAACAATATATTATATATAAATGCAAATAGTAAAAACTTAACAGGTTTCACTGCCAAGCCAATCCAGCTCTCCTATGTTTCAGAGAACATCAGAGTTTACCATGCAGCCACCCATGCTGTACAGATCCTCCCTGACAAGTCAAGCAGGTGACAACTTACTGTGCACTGGAACCCCCTGGTCTCTGTGAACTTCTCAGTACCTCCAGGTCCTTATATTGTGACCATTTGCAAACTAAGCAGGATCCAAATAAGGAAGGATTGGAATGGTTTGGTATATTTAAACATCATGTCAAGCATGCCATCACACACACACATTGATGAACTATCAAGTTTACTAATTCATGTTATAAAATGAGCAGCACCCATACTGCAATTACAGGATGTGGTAATGATACCTAATCTGGTCCATTCATGGTATTGAACTATTTATTAACAGTATTAAATATTATATTCTTAACCTGTAATACTGATTATATCGGTACATTGATTCAAACATTTAGGGAAACTCTGATGTATATTGTGGCTGTTAATTAGCATTTGTGTCATTTTGTTACATTGGCCCCTCTTGTTAAACATGCAGCTCAAAAGCACTTTAAGCCTGTTCATGTAGTAGTTTTAATTTTGTATGTAATACTTTGTTGTTTTGATTTGGTAATCGAAAAGGACATAATCCATGTCGGTGGGCCTGCATATTCGTGAATTTAATAAAGGTTAAATTAATACACTTAGAACTGTTAATGTTCTGTATTCTTTTTATACCACACACAAATACGTTGCAAGTTGTTCAAGGCCTTTTTAGGCAGGGGCAGAGCTACTCAATTTCAGAATAACATTCCAAAGATGGAAAGATAGTGATTTACTGGTGGTTTACTGTGACGTGTGTGTTAGAATTTCCTTCAAATCTTGTATACTTATCCACACTTTTGGGTTGTCCAAGAAACTAAACATATAGGCTATAGGCTCTTTGATTGGAAATGTAAAAATACTTTAAAAGTGGACTCAAGAACCAAACAAACAATCAAACACACTTGCAATTCACTCTCATGGACTCATGACAACTATTTATACTTCTGACCTTCACCAGGGAAAGCCTTTCAGGCAGTTGGCATTTTTATTGCTGTTTTTCCATGTTATATGTTTATTGTCTTTCCATCTGAGCTCTTGATGTATTTCAATAAATCACATCATGATGTTTAGAGTGTTGTTTATTTATTATTTTTTTTAGATTTGTTTTTGGGCTTTTTGCCTTTATTCAAATAGGACAGTGAAAGTTTGGACAGGAAATGAGATGGAGAGAAGAGGTGGGGAGTGGGATCGAGAAAAGACAGCGGGTCGGATTCGAACCAGAGTCCCCGTGGACGTCCAAGCCCATATATGGTCGGGGCTACTGCTTGCGCCACAGTGCTTCCCCATGTGGTATTCTAAAATGGAGAAAAGGGTATAGCCCATTGCTATTCACACTATTTATGTTACAGTGAAAGATTTTTGGTCAACATTGCAATAGATTAGGTTGATATGCATGCACATTCAGAACAGTTACTTCACACTCTAAACCGTTATCATGAGATGTGTTGTTTAAAAGTAATACTGACAGTTGCAGGTGAGATTCCTGTGAAGTACATTGTATCACCAATCTGCATTATACACCATATAGTTGGTCTGGTGTGCAAAAGATGCTCAAACTGTAACACACTGGAAGTGGCAGAAGCCTAATGTATTTAAAAAAAAATAAGATTGAAAGTATCAGGTACAATGTAGCCTACCAGTTTAATTTAAAAAATCTAAATAAATACTTGCAGTCATACTTCACCAAATTAAACCTCAGTAACACTCCTACAGGATGGCAATCTGGATTATTTTCATTTCTAGAAGAATGTGCACACTGTAGAACACCCTGCACCATTTATTTTAGTGAAACCTTGACCAGACGTATTAGTCTTTTCGTTTTTAGTTTTTTGAACATAATGTGCACTTGAGAAAATCATCAGGAATGCCATGTATTTCTCAATGAAAACTCATACTGATGTGCAACTACCAGAAAGTTGATGCTGAATGGAGAAGACTAAACAACAGGACTCTTCTGTCGAATACAATCTTTGAATCACAACGCTAATGTGTTTGGGCAAAGAGAAGGGGATGCAACGTCTCAGGGTGCGCTCTTCGGTACGTGAGGTCTTCCGACAGGCTTGTGATCCCTGTGGCCCTTGTGGCAGCTGAAGACTTGCAAGAAGGCAGCAGCAGTCCGTGGGTCAACTGTATTCAGACAACTGGCAACCCCAGATCGGTATCTGAGGGGATGCCACACTCACTCACCTGAAAAAAACTTGAAGAAATAAGAGAATCTTCCGAATTTCACTCTCTCTATTCTACGGAACCCCGGAAGGTAATTTGAGGTGGGGGAAAAGTCAATGATTGGGAAAAAAAAGAGGTAAAGTTTATAAGCCACATTGTTTTTCATTTAAATCAATGTATGTCAGTTCCGCAATATATATAAACCACAACTGCACATACCCCGCGGAAGAGGTTAATCGAACTTTATTATTGGCATCAAATATAAAATCAGTGTTAGTTTAACAAGAGTGTGCTTTCCCTCTTTGCATTGTGTGGTAGAGGATACATTACATGACACCGTAACCAGTCTGGATCTCCCTGTCTCTGCTTTCTGAAATGTTATAGATTTCCGGGATTTCTCACTGAAAACTCATACTGATGTGCAACTACCAGAACGTTGATAATGAATGGAGAAGGGGCTTGTGTTTCATCCACACACGATCATCCAAGTTATCACAGTCCCCCTTTTTCATTACGTTAGTAGGCAAGCAATACTAACAAGTTAGCTAACCAACTTTAACCTTAGCTAACTGGATGCCTGTGTAGACGTTAGCAGTGTTGGTCTTGCCCAGGGCCGGAGTGGGGCCACTTTTTAGCCCGGGAATTTCAGGCCCAAGACCGGCCCACTTTTTCCATGGTAGTGGAAATTGGATAAATGAAGCAACAGTTCAGCTCTTACTATCCTGTAGTTTCTTAATTAATCTTAATTAATACCATGGTTAAACAAATAATGTAAAGGTTAAATAATAATCCACTTAAGCTGAGAAGTTAACAAAAAATATTCCACTATTCCACAAGGATAGGTTAATAAATTAACAAAAGCAGAAATAAATAAATAAAGCATTTGAAACGTATCCTACTCTTCAACAAAGAGGCATATTGAACTAATGTTTACAGTTCAACTCACAGTACAGTACACAGTTACATTGCGAATAGCATCTACAGCATCAGTAACCGCCTAAGCAGTGCACTGGTTTCAGTGACATGATAAGCATCTGTGAGGAGGTTGTACTGTGAGAGTACTAAATGGACACAAATGGCATTTTTTTTGCAGGAGGAACAGGTCCTGCTTTCAAGCTCCATCTCTGGTAATATTTTGCCTGCGAATAGGTTGACAACGCTACAACGATATTAACCAACGCTACAACGTTAGCCTAATAGTTACGTTGCTAATCACTAGGCCTATGTCTCTCTTTAGCAGTTGCCACTTGTGTTTGTCCTCTTGAAAATAAATCGGTAAGCTTGGCACATTTGGCAGCATCCTCCTCCAATGCCTTTCTTTTTTTCAACCTGGCTTTTTCAGCCCCTCTTCCTCCCATCCATCCTCTCTGACGCGTATCGTTGGGGTAGGGCCGGCCCAGCTATCGGTAGTCTGAGAAAACTTTTTGGAAAAGACGGGCTATGGACCCAACCAACTCTATTTGGGAGGGGAGAACTCCCTCGCATGGTACAACCCATGGAGAGGCTGCGGTGTCAGAATGCGGAGCGTGTGTAACCTACTTTAAGAGAAGATGGACTTACGTGACAAATGTCAAAAAATTTAATTCTCGACCGGCCCAGAAGTGAAGCGGCCCACCGGGAACTCTCCCGATTCTCCCGATTACCCACCCCGGGCCTGGTCTTGCCTGTAAATTAGGGTGACCAGATTTCCCGGACCTAAAACTGGGACACTTTGCGCGTGACCGTAATGCTCGTGCACGCACACGCTTTTTATCCTGTTTATGTGCCAGCCCAGGTCAGATACATAGATTTTGCCAACAGCACACGTAGGCCTACTGTTCACAACATAATGGGGTATCGCAGTTATCATTCATGCATTTTCTATGTAGCCTACATATCTAAGAAAAAATATTAAAAGACATTGAGTGAGTTTTGTGTGGGACCAACTTTATTTTTCAGAATTAAAGCATTCTTTTGGAAAATGCACCCACTGAACTTGTGAAAAGATATTTTTCATTGCATGGCAATAAACTAACTATTTTGAACTGCTGCCACAGGCTTGAACTATAATGACACTTTACAGTAAGGGTACATGAATTAATATTGTGCTTTACTTCATTCCTTTTTATTGTAGCGATCTCAGACACTACTCAGAGAGGGGTTTCTGTGAATGATGACTTTATTGCTTAACATCCATGGGAACTTAAATCACTGTGACTGCTTATCCATCAACCGCGAGCATGAAGGGGCTCAACAACAAGAAACACGTTATCTTATTCAGGTGTCCCCGCCCCCCGGCTACTCTGCCAGCCCCCCGCAGCGCATAGCAACCCACACATGAGCTGCCGCGGCTGACAGAGAGCAAGGAATCAGGCACACAGACATCACAATGAACATTAACACATCAACACATACAGGCATAGGCGGAGATCCCGGGGGGGACGGGGGGGGGGCGTGTCCCCCCCTACCATAAAGTTGTCCCCCCCAATAATCATTGAAAAAAAAAATATTTTTATTTAAAAAAAAAAAAAAAATTTTAATAAAAATACGACGACACAAGCGGTGCTAATTATAGATGTAAAACAATGTGTTTTTTAAGTGTTGAAAAATCATGTTCCCCCTATTCCTCAAAGTGGTTTGGTTCACATGCTGTTTCCAACGGGCAGGGCTACCGGCAGCTCCGTGTTTCAGTTAATCAGCCCAGTACACGGTCAGATTGTCAGACTGTTTCCTACTCTGTCCCCTGTCGCTGCCGCTATGATACACGATATGTAAAGAGATTTACCTCATTCTTGAACGCAGTAAGAACATGTAAAGAAGAAGTTTTTTTCTAAACTCCATTTACGAAGTTCCAATCGATATGCACAAGTATTCATGAGTACCACGTGACGTCACTGTGTTTAAGCGCCGCCATCTTTGTGTCCGAAAGTCTAGCTAAGCGCCGGTCACAACACAGACAATAGTCGGTCACAACCCGCAGAAAGTTAAAATGCCCTGCTTATGTTGTGCTGATGGATGCGACAATAGTCGCGAAAATTACCCAAAGAAACAATTTAATTGTATACCAAAAGATTTAGATCGGCGGAATAAATGGTTGGCTGCAAATTAGAAGAGACAACTGGCAGCCAACATCTAACTTCAGATTGTGCCGTCAACACTTTGTATCTTCCTGCACCACTATCCACGGACATGTTGATTTTGTGTTCAGAGCCTGGGAATGACTGACATGTTAAGTGAAATGCAGCACGTTGATACAATCGTGAATAATTGCTGTGTCTTAGCACTCTAGCTTGCTCAGAAGAGTTTAGCTCTGATAATAGTTAGAGAGCTGTTTAGCCCTTCACTAAAGGCTTTAGCTACACCTAGCTAGCCCACATTGGCACTCTTAACCACCACTAAAATAAATCGGTTGATAAATCGCTGTTTGAATTACTAAGATGTCATGTGATGACATACATATTTTTTGTCTCCAGATGCCATATCTTGGTGTCGTTCACCCATCCTGCAACTGCATATTGATGTACTTTTGAAAGCCTTCAGGCTATCTCCGGTGTATGGGGATGGATTGTGTACAAGATAAATATATATGTCGGGAAAGGACAGTTGGGGCAGACGTTTCGCAGACTTTAAGGGACAAAATAAAGTTGCCGATAATAAATATGGATCGCAGCCAATAATCAATGTTTTTTCTAAATATCGTTGTCTTTCTGCTTCATTAAGATGTGCTGTGTTTGTAGTCATGACTGTTCGTTGGCTAACTATGAAAGCTAACTAACTAACCACTAGAATTAGACAATACTACTTTTAAAAAGTCTAAATTTTAAGAACCTATCAATAGAAAACAATACCATTATTATATTTATATTATTATTATTATATTATTACTATATATTAATATATATGACTAACTAGCTACTATTGGGTACAAATACATTGGGAATAACGGTAGAGTTGGACACAAAGATGGCGGCAGGGTTCACGGAAGTGACGTCTTTGGTACTCATGAATACATAAGTTTATTAATGGATTGGCATGACAACGTGAACGTTTGCCGATAACACACGCATGCCGGTAATTAACACAGTTAAGATAGCTAGCTAGACTGTCTAGGACACTGTCCTGTCAGGGGCAGGTTCATGCTAGTTAATAAACGTAGGTCTACATCTCAGTGCCTCTCCAGATTTGTTAAATTATCTGAAGTTAAATGAATGTCATCTTTTTCTGCGGTCAATGAACTATGCTGGTATTGTAATATGGAGTGACAGTGGTGCAGGAGGTAGAGAGCAGGGGCGGAGATCCCATTTCATTGTAGGGGGGGACAATACATTGTCAAATTTCAGAGTGTAATTCCGGGGGGGGACATGAAAAAATTGCTTTCACGAGAGCTAGCATAAACTGCTAAATACCGAATTATCTTATCACATTTACAAACAGAAATTCGAAGTCATTTTAGAATGATCTAAACAGCATTAAATGTACTAACACGAAATATCTATTCACAGACAAATAATGTCCAAAGTTCAAGAGAACTTGATGCTCAAAATAAGTTATAAAACAGATCCAGAGGGAATTGAACTTTCAACCTTTTGATTACAATACGAGTTCTCTACCTCCTACGCCACTGTCACTCCATTTTACTATACCAGCATAGTTTATGGACCGCAGAAAAAGATGACATTAATTTAACTTCAGATAATTTAACAAATCTGGAGAGGCACTGAGATGTAGACCTAGGTTTATTAACTAGCATGAACCTGCCCTGACAGGACATTGTCCTAGACTTAGCTAGCTATCTTAACTGTGTTAATTACCGGCATGCGTGTGTTATCGGCAAACGTTCACGTTGTCATGCCAATCCATGAATAAGCTTATGTATACTTGTGCATATCGATTAGAACTTCGTAAATGGAGTTTAGAAAAAAACTTCTTCTTTACATGTTCTTACTGCGTTCGAGAATGAGATAAATCTCTTTACATATCGTGTATCATAGCGGCAGCGACAGGGGACAGAGGAGGAAACAGTCTGACAATCTGACCGTGTAGGCTACTGGGCTGATTAACTGAAACACGGAGCTGCCGGTAGCCCTGCCCGTTGGAAACAGCATGTGAACCAAACCACTTTGAGGAATAGGGGGAACATGATTTTTCAACACTTAAAAACAATTTTTTTTACGTCTATAATTAGCACCGCTTGTGTCGTCGTATTTTTATTAAAAAAAAAAAATCAACATTTTTTTCTTCTTTTTTTTAGTTTTCAATGATTGTTGGGGGGGACAACTTTATGGTAGGGGGGGACACGTCCCCCCCGTCCCCCCCGGGATCTCCGCCTATGGTAGAGAGGTCGTATTATAATCAAAAGGTTGCTAGTTGGATTCCCTGTCGAGCTGTTTTATAACTTATTTTGAGCATCAAGTTCTCTTGAACTTTGGACATTATTTGTCTGTGAATAGATATTTCGTGTTAGTACATTTAATGCTGTTTAGATAATTCTAAAATGACTTCGAATTTCTGTTTGTAAATGTGATAAGAGAATTCGGTATTTAGCAGTTTATGCTAGCTCTCGTGAAAGCAATTTTTTCATGTCCCCCCCCGGAATTACACTCTGATATTTGACCATGTATTGTCCCCCCCTACAATGAAATTGGATCTCCGCCCCTGCATACAGGTCGTTACAATATCTTATGAATCATCAGGAATTGACATGAGCCTCTCATTCATGACCTCATGCATGAACAACACATCAAAAAGCTTTGGGTGGGTACATTATTAGGCACAAGTTGTGTTCAAATCAGAATTTGCGCAGTGATGACCACATTGTTTTGCATAAAAAGAAATAATCATGATCATACTTATTAAATCACAATTCATAATAATGTGCCGTACCTAATGCTTTAGTTGTGTTGTTCATTTATTAGGTCACGATTGAATGACATATGAACACGTCAATTCCTGATGATTCATGGGATATTAAGGAATGCAGTAATACATAAATCATTAATGACATAATGCATAATAATACATATACTACATCAATTAATTCATGCGTGAATTCATGATAATTGTATCCTGTACCCTTAGCGTAAAGTGTTACCAGTGTTATTCCAACAACACACACACACCCTATTGGAAACATTCATTCCGTATATTTGTTACAGGAGTGAATTTGCTGAGGTATCATTTTATTGGCCAACGTCCCCTTCTCAGCAGCTCGCTTGAGCTCACCACTTCCAGCGCTAACATAAAATAGGTGGCTACGCTGCTAGCCCCTGCCTCTACCCACCTTTTATGTTTGGCTGTTTTCACACGATCTTTCACATCTGCGCTACGGTCGCTACCACCATGCCTTACAGAAAATGAGGTTTTGCAGTGTGTGCAGAACGCTGCATAGTCATCGCCCTGACCGTTGAAGCGAGACAGATAAGAAGAGGCTTTTGCAACAATGTTTACAAATATACATTGTAACGCTGGCTGCACAGATTATGCAAACACAGACCGCTACGATTGACTGACACACACACACACACACACATTGTTCAAATCATACGCTGGACGCTTTATTAGTCTTTCTACATGGGTTTAGTTAATGATCGGGCTATAATAAGACCACATCGGCTATGTAATCGCTGACAACCGGGACAATTTCATAGTGGTTGGTGTAAACCGGGACATTTTAGCGCAACTCAAAATCGGGACGTCCCGATTTTGAGTTGCGTGTCCCGAGTCCCGACACAAACCTGTCGGGACGCTAAAATGTCCCGGTTTACACCAACCACTATGAAATTGTCCCGGTTGTCAGCGATTGATCAGCGTCTGGTCACCCTACATTGTAAATGCTTAATACAATTTTGCGTGGAGTCCTTGGATATCGGCGTACATCATTGGGTTATCCCAACAGCAACTTCTCTTCCCGGGTTTCGGCACCAATTTGTTGTGGAGACTATGTTGTCTGGTTAGAAATGCTTAGAAGCCACTGTGGTGCATCTGATTAAAATGCCTGAGATGCTGTACAATCCAAACTTGAGGTTTATTACAAAGTTGCGATGAATGGAATGGAATTCAAAGTAGATGTATTTGGGCGTGTGTGTGTGTTTCTGTGTGTGTGGTTAGCAGTGTTTCCCCTAGGTTTACAGCTTTGGGGGGGGGGGGGGGGCTGCGGCACGGTGCACGCGGCGCGGCGTGGCCACCGACACAAATGCTTAAAGGAATCATAGTGTTCATGTGTTTCTTTTAATGACAGCAGTCAATATAACAACTAAACATCGGAACATGTCTTTTTATGACAATTATCCACAAAGTGTGCAGCTTTTGTCGCTGCAGTGGTGTATCTTTCTGGGCTTCTGGAAGAACATTTTTTAAGATATTTGCGGCCTAAAATTCCTGATTTCGCAGGAGCTTTTCCAAAAAGTTGCGATGAAAGTTTTTATTTTTAGGTTTTTGTTGCAATGAAATTGGCGAAACAAGTGAAAGTTGCGATAAAAAGTTATGAATTGTCCTCTTTGTAATTATAGTTGAGTTATTTGTTGAAAAATAATTGATTATTAAACAAACATTAATTCATCAAGAACAAAACGATTGAGAAATGGTCCTCTTAATAACCTGACCAATATGCCAAACAAAAGATTACCAGGACTACAAAAATGTAGCAAAATAGGCTTTACTTATCCACAACGAAGTGCACATGTTGGCATTACAAAAGGACCAGTACGACTGAATAAGATGTTATGAATGTCTCAGCCTTCATATGACGAAAATTTAAAAAAAAAAACAGCCTGTGTCACTATGATCTGTCTCGTCATCTGACGTCCTGCCTGTGTTTCTGCCGTTCTCATTGCTTATCAATATGTTTTGCTATCCTTGTTTATTTATTTTATCCGTATAGGTGTTGATGTTCAATTTCATATATTAATTTAAAGTCGTCCAATTTCAAGTCATCCATTCTTCAACACTAGCTGCTACCTTGTCTTCAAACAGAAAGTAACGTTAAATCTCCATGGCAACAGGTCTTGAGGGTTTGGCAAATAATCGGATTTATTGCTTCCTTCATTATTCACAGCAAAATAAATAATTTTCGTTACATTTCATAGATTTATTAGCAGACTCTATGTAAAAAGGGCCACGCACAACTCACGGAAAAAGATAAAAAATGGAAGCCAGATCTATTTCTGAATTTTCGGTGCGGACATTCTGTACGTACGTTCTGTTTCCACGTCTGTTGTAGCCATTCTCATTGGGCCTCATTGTCGACCCTACCGAGGAAAAGATCTCTGCCGGATTCATGAACGCCTGGATATTAGTTTTTTAAAGCTTAAAAGTGTCCGTAGCTGTGCACTGGTTCTTAAGCCCAATTCTGTCCGCTGGTGGGAGCGTGCTCACCTGTGTGTGCGCGCACGTGTCTGTGTGTTTGTGCGCATCGCGGCGGAACTCTGCCATGCGCGATACAGAGAGCAGAGAATTGTAAACGCGCGACCATGTAGAGACAGAAATTACATGCCGTCGTGTAAATAAGATAAATAACATAAGGCTATTTATTTTGTTTAATAAAAGAACAAGCTATAGACCTGTTCTATAGGAAAAGTAACCTTAAATTACTTCCGTTGTGATTTGGCGCTTTATAGAAAATAAAATTGAACAAAATTAACTTGACCTTCCAGGGGGGGCGGGGGGTGCCGTTGGGGGGGCGGGGCGCCCCCCTAATATAACGGTAGGGGAAACACTGGGTTAGGTTATGTTTGCGTGTGGTCAGTGGCGGCGCCAGAGATTTTTTTCTGCAGGTGCTATGGGGGTATGGGGCGCCGTTTGTAAAATGTTGCACGTTTGAAAATCCTGCTCAGTTTTGCTACATTTAGCATTTTCATATGAAAAAAAAGCACGACAATATTCAAATGTCACTTTTTCAAGCATTTAGAGAGAAATTCATGCGATAACTTTTCCAAGGATAATTTTTGGCAGTAACACAAAGTTGTTAAATAATATGAATCTTTCATCTAAATGTTAATGTTAAATGTTAAATGTAAATGTTAAATATAAATGTAAATGTTAAATGTAAATGTTAAATATAAACGTAAATGTTCGATGTTATATATAAATGTTAAATATAAGTGTTAAATGTAAATACCAATATCAAATGCTAAATGTAAATGTTAAATGTAAATGTAAATGTTCAGTCTACATGTCAGACTTGACGACAGAACATTAAAATATTTACGGTAATTCATAGCTTTCAGTCACGTGACTACAATGGATACCTTGCAGGCAACAGAACAGCTGAACAGCACTCGAAGATGTCGACCATCAGTGGACATCTTCGCGCAGTGCAGCCTACTCAATTACGATCGCCATCAAACACATGTCATAAACAAACCACACGAAAACTAGAAAAAAAAATGGTACTCCACCAAACTTGAGGTATTCCACCTGGCATGGAAGGATAGTCTTCTAAGCTATAAACGAGTACTTTCTGAGGCGAAATCGGCTTACTACTCTTCACTGATTGATAATAATAAAAACAACCCCAAGTTCCTATTTAACACCATTTCTAGGCTAACAAAAAACCACAATACAATCGATCATTCTGTTCCCATAAGCTTTAGTGGTAATGATTTCATGACCTTTTTCAATAACAAAATTCTAACAATAAGAGAACAAATTCATAGTCTCCTCCCCCTCTATGACCTTACACCTCTTCCAAAATGCCCTATGGCTATGGCAACACCCCCTCAACCTGGTGCTCTCCTTGAATCCTTCGCACCCATTGACCTCCCTGAACTAAACTCCCTGATCCTCTCATCTAAATCATCGACGTGCCTACTAGACTCTATCCCCACAAAACTTCTTAAACATGCACTACCCTTATTAAGTGAGACATTACTTAATGTAATGAATAATTCACTAATTTCAGGATACGTCCCCAAAATATTCAAAATAGCAGTGATCAAACCATCTCTCAAAAAACCTAACCTTGATCCTGATAATCTAGCTAACTATAGACCCATATCCAATCTCCCCTTCTTGTCAAAAATACTTGAAAAAATAGTAGCTAAGCAACTTACTTCCTTTTTACACCAAAACAAAATCGAAGAAACCCTCCAATCTGGCTTTAGAGCCCACCACAGCACTGAAACGGCCTTAGTCAAAGTCCTGAATGACCTACTAATCGCATCCGACCATGGGTGCACCTCAATACTAGTTCTTCTAGACCTTAGTGCCGCCTTCGACACTATAGACCACCATATCCTATTACAGAGACTTGAACAACATGTTGGCATTAAAGGCTGTGCCCTATCCTGGTTTAGATCTTACCTCTCTGATCGCCATCAATTCGTTCAGGTCCATGAGAAGTCATCTAATCACACTAGAGTAAGCTACGGTGTTCCCCAAGGCTCTGTCCTCGGACCACTGCTCTTTTCCCTTTACATGCTACCAGGGGCGGACTGGGGGGAAAAAGTGGCCCGGGAGTTACTGTCAGACCGGCCCACTCAATACACGCTGCGCTGCCGACTCAGTACACGGCGCGCTGCCCACTCAATACACTGCACGTTGCCTATTCAATGCATTGCACGTATAGACCAGTCAGTGGCCTACTTGGAAAAATACCCATACACTTAACATTATTTTGGATGATTACAAAGAAATTACATCATACATGTTTTTTTTTTAATAACATTTGGATCCACCAATTTGTCTGGGTGGACACATGGAATAAAATGATACTGGCTATTGTAACACTCCAAGGTAGGTATTGGTTGCTAGTAGCCTGGATACCAGACCGAACTTAGCCCCGCCCACAATTTTTTTGCTTGGGAAGTTCGGTCTGGCATTACTCCATTGAGGAGAAATTATCTGCGGCTCGATATCGGCCGTACCAATCAAATTGTTAAGGCGGGCTTTATACGATGATGGACAGATGATCAACAGTAACGTAACCAACCACGTCACCAACACAGGAGTTGAATTCGTTTTCAACAAACATGGCTGCCGCTGGAGAGCTGAAATGTATAGATTCGAGTCCATTTAGACATTGACAGTGCATTCATTTTGAAAGAGGAACAGAGAAACGCGATTAAGGCATTTGTCAATCGAAAAGATGTTTTTGCCTTCCTTCCTACGGGATCCGGTAAAAGTGTAATGTATCAGCTGCCCCTGGTCACGTACTACGTTGTTCTGATTGGTTGTAGGTAACCAATTGAGCGAAGAGGCATTTTTTCTCCTGGTTCGGTTTAAACACGCCCCATAATCACAGCCCAATGGAGCGATATCAGACTCATATTCTGACTAGAATTATGAGTATGACATCGTCAGGCTAGGTTGCTAGATGAATAGGCTTAACTCTGGGCTAGTATCAGATGGTTATACGTATAACTATAGAACATTAAGGAATGAATATCCACACAATAAAGAAACTGGAATCAGAGGGTAGAATTAGTATGAACTATATTGTAGAAATGAACAGAATAGAACATACGATGGGGTGTGAACATCAGTGGTATCAGTAGTATTGAATGCTGGGTGTGTGATTGTGTGTGTGTGTAGGGGTGTTGAAGGTGCATAAACAAAACAATAAGTTAAGTAACAGAACCTAAACTAACTCTGCTGGCCCGGGCGCATTATAGTCACATGATAATACAAAACAATATCGTTATACTCATGTGTTAGTATGACCTCACTATCTAATCTAGATAACATATTAACATTGTTTATAATGTTAGTGTTGTGTGTAACACGGTGATTATAGCATAACAAGCTAGCTGGTTAGAAATTATAAGATTGCTCTCTTTACAACTTCCACCATGGATAGCTTGCTCATCGATTGTAAACAAGTGACTACGGCTAACATGTTAAAGTAGATCATCTCGATGATGACAATAGCGCCAGCTTGCTTATTTTACCAGATCATAAGGGTCTCAATTTTGGACATTTATCTACCTAACGTTAGCTAGGCTAGTTGGTAGTGAACGTTACCTCATCTGTGAAAAGCAAGCTAACATTGGCCAAGTCAACGCCACAATTTACCTTGTATCACTGTCACTGTCACGCGAAATAACAGTCATAAATGGCCCAGAGTTTTCCTAAATGCAATTCCTCAAAACTACCAGATGCCCCACAGGCCGCTCCGTGTTAGAAGGGCTGACGGCACACGTCACTACGGTTGCGTGCCCTGGCGGGGCGTGTATGCAAATCCAGGTGCGTTTAATTTAAGAATCCTCATCCTCAATCTGCACAGCTGAGAACACTTCGGCTGTGTAATAACCCATTTTCAGGTGTTCATTAATAAGGTGGAGATCGTTTCTTACGTTGAATTTCTGAAGTCCGTAGGAACACATTTCAGAAGACACCAGAACATTTTCGAAAAATAGGCACCATGAGTGTGAATACAGATCGCGAGGAGGAATATAAAAATCAGTCAGTGATTTAAATGTTATAGTTAATAGAGGAAATTATACGTGTTCTGAGAAGTATGGAAAATAGTTGACGGTGCCGGCGGTGTGAGTGGGAGGGCCGGTTGATAATAGACGTGGGCCGGTATCTTGGACCATCCCAACCTCGTCGGCCCACCGGGGATTCCCCCGGTATCCCCGATGGCCAGTCCGCCCCTGCTGAGCGTGTAAGTAGACGAAGGGTTGACTCAAAAACGATCCGCATACGGATGTAATTCTAGAATGTTGATTGGTTAAGATTAGTTACCAGGCAGGAACGGAAAACACCATTTATTTGATTGGCTAATACCAGGACCTCTACTTTTCCCGCTGAGCTGCAAAGTCGTTTGCCTGACATTTAATGTGGTGTCATGTTTAACGTTGCTGTTCAACATTAATAGCAACTGAATTACACGTGTGTTAGGTGTAATCTGTAGCATTAAATAACATAAACTGAGAGTGATTGATAAAGGATATATGTTACACATCACAAACACACATAATCGATGTTTTTTTTGTAGGGAAAGATATTTAATTGGTTAGCTTAAATTACAGTATCATACATAGGCTAACTACCTATTGTAACAGTGTTAATTATCGGACAGCGTGTGTTATCGGCAAATATTCACGTTGTCATGTTAATCCATTAGTAAACTGAGCATATCGATTGTTAATCCATTATTTAATTCAGCATTTTTATTGTTTAACTGAATGGCCGATGTTTGACACGGTCTGATAACTGACATGGCTACGCTAGCTAACTAGCTACTGTACTGTGTTTGGTTTGGTTTGGCAGATTACACATCCCCCATCCAGCTAAGGTAAGTTGATTTACTTGCATTACAAATAACCTCAGGTAATGTTACAAGTCGCCAACAGCGAGCCTTCCCTTTAGTAGTGCTGTATGCTTAGTTACCATGCTATTAAATAGAGGACCTTCACTTTTAATTTCGTGACATTTTTCTTACAAGTAATGTTAGCCCACAGTAGCATAGCCTGCTGTCAAACGCTTCTGGTCAGTGCGCATGGATGACATTTGGCACGAATCAGTCACGTTAAATGCAGCGATCAGGGATTTAAATCTCCTGGTGCTATTGCAATAGTTTCGATGTTTTTGCTCTTTTTCCACCATGTGTTAATGACATTGTACATTGTAGCATAGCCTGCTGTCAAACGGTTGTGGGCAGTGACTGAGGGAAAATAAAGGGCTTGGTTGCGCTGCGCGCCAAAACTTTATGAATGACATTTAGCACGTTAAATGCAGCGATCAGGGATTTAAATCTCATGTTTTTATATACATATACATGAACATTTACAGACTTTCTATGTGTTCACCAAACTAATGCTGTCATGTTCTCTCTCCCTTGTCTCGTTTGTGACAGTGTGCTACGTTGTGTTTTGTGTGTTTATGAAGTGTAAGTGACATATTGTGTTATATTTAGACATCCTTGAGAGATGGAGAGTTTTGCACGTCTGGACGCTATATTTTATTACCTTGCAAATGGTTCCCACCAACTAGGGAGTAGTAGGATACAGATGTCTTCTGTCGGAAGAGCAGCAAAGCAGTATGTGTTAGATATGGGTAAGTTGTACTATGTTAATTCAGGTAAGAGACGTCTGGTTGTACGTACCCCTGAGGAGAGGGACAGGGTACTGTATGAGTGCCATGACAGTGCAGCCACTGGAGAGCACCCTGGTGTACAGAAGACTGCACAGAAGGCAGTGCAGAATTTTTATTGGCTGACTTTGAAAAAGGATGTAGAGGATTGGGTTGGTTCCTGTGAGCCATGTCAGAGGCATGACAGAATTAAGACTGTAGCACCTACGCTACACCCTATTAAGGTCCAGGGTCCCTGGCAAGTCATGGGAGTTGATTTAATTGGGCCGCTCAAAACGACATCCAAGGGTTACACCCATATCATAAGTTTTACTGATTTGTTCTCCAAGTGGGTCATGGCTAGGCCTCTGAGAGGCAAGAACGGTCCAGGGGTAGGACTTATGGTGACACAAACTGTTTTGGCACAGGGTGGTGTCAAAAAGATTATCACTGATATGGGAAGAGAGTTTGTTAATGACTGTAACAAAGCTCTTTTTGAAACCTTTGGGATAGAGCATGCTGTAACTTCAGCCTACCACCCGCAGAGCAATGGGCAAGATGAGCGCTCAAGCCAGAACATTAAGCGCCATCTTGCCAGGGACGGATTAACGAACGGGCCTGTTTTATGTTCCTTTTTCCTAAAAGGTGCAGATGTTGATCACACACACAGCAAGACAGCAGACACAGGTGAGGGCACAACCTTGTACAGAGAACAAACATATTTGTACATACATAGATGTATATGTATAGTAGATGCTGAATGGTTTGTGTGTGTGTGTTTTTCCCAATTTCAGATATTCCTACTGTCTAGGACGAGGTACATTTTCTAAAATGTATTAGTGTTCGTTTCAATGTATTAGTTTCTTCTGCTTTCTTCTTTTGATCAGTTGGTTATTTAACTCATTCACTGTTTTTCTGTATGTAGTCTCTTACTTTGGAGGAGAAGTTTCCTGTGCCTTTTGCTGCAAAGGTAAAATGGTCTATAGTCTACCATGTGAACCATCTTTTCCATTTAGTAGTAGTTTGGGGTGGACATTATGTGTAACTTCTGTACACATGCTTCCAATCCATCAGGTACTGACGCAACAGATCCGCAATGATGTGGACAAAGACGCGGCCTTGATCAGCATTGGAAGTTGTCGTGCCACGTTTCGCGACTTAGACAGTCTGGCAGGCCCAGAGTTCAACTGGCTGACCGATGATGTAAGTAAAACTTAGAAATACATTTTTATTTTACTTTTTTCCTATCATGTTGTCATCAAATTTCTTTTTCTTTCTTGTAGATTGTGAATACGCGAGTTGCAGTGATTGCTGCAGATCACAAACAACGTTCCACTGTAAGTCGTTTCTATTTTCTCTCTAGTCAACCTACAACCTACCAGTATCTGTTATTGTTTTGTAGAAGTTTACTCTGGGTTTTTTTGTCTTCACAAGACAAAGCAGTGTTCCACGCCCTTACCACAGACGCATACACGTTGTGGTGTCGTGACTGGACAGCATATAGTTGTGTTACGGAAAGAACTTTAAGCTGTATCAATAGCATCAAGCCAGATGGCGTGGTGCTACCGCCCTGTCTCGTTGGTCTGCGTTAAAAAAAAGCTTTACAGGTTTGGTCAGCGGACACCTGGGGTTAAATGCGTTGTACTGTAGCTTTACAGGTTCGGTCAGCGGACACCTGGGGTTAAATGCGTTGTACTGTAGCTTTACAGGTTTGGTCAGCGGACACCTGGGGTTAAATGCGTTGTACTATAGCTTTACAGGTTCGGTCAGCGGACACCTGGGGTTAAATGCGTCGTACTGTAGCTTTACAGGTTCAGTCAGCGGACACCTGGGGTTAAATGCGTTGTACTGTAGCTTTACAGGTTCGGTCAGCGGACACCTGGGTTTAAATGCGTCGTACTGTAGCTTTACAGGTTTGGTCAGCGGACACCTGGGGTTAAATGCTTTACAGGTTCGGTTAGATAAGGTGAAGTTGTGCCCTGCTGCTGACGTTCCCTAGTCAATGCCAGTCACTTGGAGTTAGACATGCCTTGCTTCTGTCACCGGTCACATGGGTTAGACTTTGTCTTACAGGTGTGGTTAGCGCACACCTGGGGTTAGAAAGATGTGCCTTGTTTTTACTGTCTTACAGGTGTGGTCAGCGAGCAGTGCGTGCGTTGCGCTTGTAGGAAGTCCTTTATGGTTCCCAAGTGCGGCGTGCAATCTGTCAGCGCACACCTGGGGTTAGACGTGCGTCACAGGTTGTATTTACTGTTTTTTTGTAAGGGGACAGGTAAGTTTGGTTCTCTCTCCATTTTCCCCTTTAAATGTATGTTATATGTATACCATGTTCTATGTATGTCCTATGTATGTATGTGAAATAACTTGAAACTGACAAGCTCCAGTTTTGTCTCATCTGTCCAAAGGACATTCTCCCAGAAGCCCTGTGGCTTGTCAATATGCATTTTGGCAAATTCCAGTTTCGCTTTTATATGATTTGCTTTCAAAAGTGGTGTCCCCCTCGGTCGACTTTGGGTCAAACAGCGACTGATGGTTCGATCTGACACTGATGTACGTTAACCTTGGAGTTCACCTCTAATCTCGTTGGAAGTTGTTCTGGGCTCTTTGGTTACCATTCGTATTATCCGTCTCTTCAATTTGTCATCAATTTTCCTCTTGCAGCCACGTCCAGGGAGGTTTGCTACAGTCCCCTGGACCTTAAACTTCTGAATAATATGTGCAACTGTAGTCACAGGAATATCAAGCTGCTTGGAGATGGTCTTATAGCCTTTACCTTTAACATGCTTGTCTTTAATCTTCTTTCTAATCTCCTGATACTACTCTGTCCTTAGCTTTCTGTGGTCCATGTTCAGTGTGGTACACACCATGATCCAAGTAATCTGCGAACGCAAGCTGTCATGAATATTTTTTTCAAGCTTGTTCGTTTGGCCAACCCCATTATTTTGGGTCTGTTCGAAATGGAAGGTAGCTGCCTAGATGCCGTAATAGACAGGTGTATTACAAGACATGTCTTTCGGGTGAAAGCGTTGGTTTCGAGCTGCCTTTTTAAGATGGCATTTACGGTAACGTGTGACGTTGGTACGCTGCAAGAACGTTATACTATCTAACGTAGGCTAACGTGCTAATGTCAGACAGTTGGCTGACAGACGCCTCGCAAATCACATCAACCATTTTTGCTGGTTACGATAACGGTGTTATCGGATAGTACAGTGTCTTTTTCTCGGTAACTTTTGAAAAATCTAAGCGTGAAAACGCCGAAAAATGTACATTTACTTAAAAGACATCGCCGTGGGCCGAGTTTGGTCCGGAGTTTAGCTGCTAAAGTTATCTTCTGTCCTGTCGTTTGAAGCAAACCTTTTAGCTCTGGCATTGGTCTCCCATTATGTATTTATCTATCACTTCACTGGATTGGAAGTCCATTTTTTCACTAAATAAATAGATTGGTTTCAAAGACATTATTTGGGAACCTTTTTTTAGAACCTAGTTTCTATCACCAATGTTTTCTATACCTCTGTAAAACTGTTGACTGGTTGTAACTAACATTACAAACAAATTGCGAGGAAGGTTGCTCTTTTCTTCGCAAACATATTTGTTGTTTGCCATTCTCGGAAACTGATTTCAATAACCTGTAGTATGCATAGGATAGGGTGACCAGACGTCCCGGTTTGTCCGGGACAGTCCCGATTTTGAGTTGAGTGTCCCGAGTCCCGACAAAAACCTGTCGGGACGCTAAAATGTCCCGGTTTACACCAACCACTATGAAATTGTCCCGGTTGTCAGCGATTACATAGCCGATGTGGTCTTATTACAGTCCGATCATTAACTAAACCCATGTAGAAAGACTAATAAAGCGTCCAGCGTATGAATTGAACAATGTGTGTGTGTGTCAGTCAATCGTAGTGGTCTGTGTCTGCATTATCTGTGCAGTCAGTGTTACAATGTATATTTGTAAACATTGTTGCAAAAGCCTCTTCTTATCTGTCTCGTTTTAACGGTCAGGCTATATCAATAGCTAGTCCAGGGCGATGATTATGCAGCATTCTGAACACACTGCAAAACCTAATTTTCTGTAAGCCATGGTGGTAGCGCAGATGTGAAAGATCATGTGAAAACAGCCAAACATAAAAGTTGGGTAGAGGCAGGGGCTAGCAGCGTAGCCACCTATTATAGCAATGTTAGCGCTGGAAGTGGTAAGCTCAAGCGGGCTTCTGTGGATGGGACGTTAGCCAATACAATGATACTTCAGCAGATTCACTTCTCTAACAAATATACGGAATGAATGTTTCCAATAGGGTGTGTGTGTGTTGTTGGAATAACACTGGTAACACTTTACGCTAAGGGTACAGGATACAATTATCAATAATTCACGCATGAATTCATTGATGTAGTATATGTATTATTATGTTATTAATGATTTATGTATTACTGCATTCCTTAATATCCCATGAATCATCAGGAATTGACGTGTTCATATGTCATTCGTGACCTCATAAATGAACAACACAACTAAAGCATTAGGTACGGCACATCATTATGAATTGTGATTTAATAAGTATGATCATAATTATTTATTTTTATGCAAAACAATGTGGTCATCACTGCGCAAATTCTGATTTGAACACAACTTGTGCCTAATAATGTACACACCTAATGCTTTAGTTGATGTGTTGTTCATGCATGAGGTCATGAATGAGAGGCTATGAACTCATGTCAATTCCTGATGATTCATAAGATATAAAGGAATGAAGTAAAGCACAATAATAATTCATAATTCATGTACCCTTACTGTAAAGTGTCACCATAACTTTAGTTCAAGCCTGTGGCAGCAGTTCAAAATAGTTTGTTTATTGCCATGCAATGAAAAATACCTTTTCACAAAAATGTTCACAAGTTCAGTGGGTGCATTTTCCAAAAGAATGCTTTAATTCTGAAAAATAAAGTTGCTCCCACACAAAACTCACTCAATGTCTTTTAATATTTTTTCTTAGATATGTAGGCTACATAGAAAATGCATGAATAATAACTGAGATACCCCATTATGTTGTGAACAGTAGGCCTACGTGTGCTGTTGGCCAAATCTATGTCTATGTCTGACCTGGGCTGGCATATGTTCAGGATAAAAAGTGTGTGCGTGCACGAGCATTAGTCACGCGCAAAGTGTCCCGGTTTTAGGTCCGGGAAATCTGGTCACCCTAGCATAGGAGTTCAGGGGCTTAGCATTTCTAGGTTGCTGCATTGATGTGCTATATTGTTTTGGATATATTTTGCATTTGTGCATAGTGTTACAGACAGTTAGTGTAGCAACTTCGTGACATGAGGAGTAGACGTTCAAGGTAAGAGACGTGTTTATTTATTTATTAATTAATTAAACCCGATGCGACCAAGATACGATGTCAACAGGTTGACTACCAGGCTAAGCTAACGCATCGTTTAGCTACGTTAGCTTGCTGCTATGTATTTTTCACGGTTGAAAAGTTCGGTAAACAAGTCGGTTGTTTGTTTAGCCGTATGACTTCGTAAAAATTCGGTTAACAAAACAGTTGAGTATTAAAACGAATTTATAACTTCACAGAATTAAAATAAAAAAATAAAACGATCGTTTAAAAGTCAGGCAAACGACGTTGTAGCTCAGCGAAAAAATAGAGGTCCTGCTATTAGCCAGTTCCTGCCTGGTAACTAATCTTAACCAATCAACATTCTAGAATTACATCCGTATGCGGATCGTTTTTGAGTCAACCCATCGTCTACTTACACCGGGTGCTAGCCATGCTACACCTGATCTTTTGGCTTGCCCGGATTTTGCTTTTCCAGCATAGTTTTGTTTGCATTTTTGCCTGTTCTTTAAGAGTTGTATTGTACAATGATACAATGATCTAGCTCTGATTACTGTGGTTTTGAGTGCCTACTGTTTTGTTTCATTCACTTTTAAAAGGGGCCTGCATCTTTACACCGTTTAAGATTTAAGGTGGAACGGTCTTGTTAGATGTGTAACATTAATGAATGCGGTCTCTTTTTGGGATTTTTCTGGATCCGCCTTAAAAAAATCTGAGATTCTAGCCTAGGACGAGCAGTCTGTCTGCTAGCCAGGTATACATAAGTTTCTATGTTTTTATTGATTGTGACCTGAAATAATATATACTTTTTGAAAGCATTTATGACTCTTTGACTGTTTTAGTTAATTCTATCTGCTATTCTAATTTGCTCTCTTTAGTTTAGAATGTATTGAACTATTTATGTTTAGTTTAATTTGTCAGACATGGTAGTGGTGACCTGGTGGTCATCTGGCGCCAACTTTAACCCCCACTGAAGTAAGTGAAGTATTTGGGATTGCGGAATCTATAACATGCTGCATGCATTTTGTCAGTGACCGTCGCAGAGGAACACGGCTATGTGCGCGTCCGTCGGAAGCAGCCTAATGATAATAATAATACGATCGATTTGTATGGCGCTTTTCATGGACGACAAAGACGGTTCACAGAGCAAACATGTAAACCCATATGAAGATATGGTGGGTAGGTGTTGTAGTAGAAAACCACTAGACACATATGCCATCACCCTATTTCATAGCATCCTCGGTAAAACGCCGAGCACCCCCATATAGGGCGGCGTTTGTAAAATATCGCACGTTCTAAAATCCTGCTCAGTTTTGGTACATTTAGCATTATCATATGGGGGAAAAAGCACGACAATATTCAAATGTCACTTTTTCAAACATTTAGAGAGATATTCATGTAAATTCATGCAATAACTTTTCCAAGGATAATGTTTGGCAGTAACACAAAGTTGTTGAATAATATAAATGTTTCATCTAAATGTAAATGTTAAATATAAATGTAAATGTTAAATGTAAATGTTTAATATAAACGTAAATGTTTGATGTTATATATAAATGTTAAATGTAAATGCTAAATGTTAAATGTTCAGTCTAGATGTCCGATTTGAAGACTGAACCTTAAAATTTTTACGGTAATTGGCTTTCATAGTTTTCACGTCACATCAGAATTACCAGCTCGCGGGCAAGAAATACACTCAGTCACAGCTGTCTACCACTGGAACTTATACAGGAACTGACCATCTTTCATTCAAGATATCTCCGCTTTAAAATTGTCTGACTTAGGTAGTAAAATGCCAGAGAGTTGTTGCTCGGTTGGCTGTTCAAATCGGCGAGGAGACAAGCCCGGATTGTGTTTTTATCGTAGGGCCAATGATTTTCCGTTTAAAAAAAATGCATTTTCCGTTTCACATTTGGTGAATTCCGTTTTTTTTCCGTTTCAGCTCATTTTGTTCACCCTGAGGTAGATTGATGGCTTAAAATGAGTGAATAATACGTGCCCTTCTTAGATTGTTGTTTGCCAGCCATCAACAGAACAGAACACTAAACATTTTTTGTTTTAAATGCGATTGGGAAGACGAGCGCGTGAATGTGACTGAATGTGGCTTTAGCGCGGATCTGTGGGTCAACCGTTGAAAAGGGGAGCGTGGCCGGAGCAGAGTTCAGCGCAGACGTGACATTTTCTCAGTGGTTTTGGTCTTTTATTAATGTTTGTTCATCGTTGCAATCGTTGTTGTGTTTATTTGAAAGAAATATAGCCTTGCAGCCCAAAATACAGGGGAATTTGGGCGATTTGTATGAACAAAATGATGTTTCCGTTTCAAAGGTGCAATTCCGTTTCAAAGTGTTCATTCCGCGAATTCCGTCCGTTTTCCGTTATCGCGGAAAATCATTGGCCCTATTATCGCATTAAAACCCATCCACGTTGTTGCCAGCTGTAGACGTCTTCTGGGTCAACTTTTCTCAGACACGCAGTAAAGTAGCCTTATTTTTGGAGCTTGCAATAAAAGCAGTAACCCTGTTTTGGTCGCCTCATTTATCAGAATAACTACCTAAAATGGGAATAGATCAAGAAATAAAGTCAAGAAACAAAGCATCAACACGATTAAAATTGGATTACCCGGTTTCTGCTCTGAGATTGCGAATAGTACCTAAGCAAGTAGGCTAGGCTACTGTATTTTGTCATCCAACTGGTAATACTACAATGCCAGTAGAAAATACTTGGGAAGATAATTTCAGTTGTCATTTGCCAGACCAGGTGGTTGTACTTGTGTTAACCAGGAAATTGTGTCAAATGATAAAGAACAGCGTTGGGTAGGCTAAAGGCTGCTAGCTAACAGCATGTAGCTCGGTAGCTGGCTATTAAATGGCAATCATCTTTGCTCTGATAATGAAGATGTTTATTAGTTTTCACCTTCCAGACGACATCGTTATGAACCCATCCCCTTCTGAAAATTAAATTACTATCCGTGCTTTTGTAGGCTTTCAGTTTTGGAGGTGTGTAGGGGGAGGGATTTTCTATTAGGTAGATGTAAATATCTCCAAACTGGAGCTAAGGCAGGGACTTCAATGACGTTATAGAAATAAAAATATCAGCGGGTGCAGTAAAGGGATAACAGGTTCCCAAAATGTATTTTTTTTCTAGATATCTGTCTGGCTATTATGGTATGACATTCAATTCAATTCAATTCAATTCAATTTTATTTATATAGCACCATGACAATACAATTGTCTCTAGGCGCTTTACAGAGCCCAGAGCCTGAACCCCCTTAGTGCAAGCACATTGGCAACACGGGCAAAAAAAAACTCCCTGTTAGTCAGGAAGGAACCTTAAGCAGAACCACGGCACATAAGGGGGGACCCATCTGCTTGAGGTCGGCCGGGTGGAGATAGGAAGGGGGGATGGGGGAGGGTTGTGTGGCAAAAGGGGATGGGAAACAACAGGTGTTGTACATATCCTGCATTTGGTAGGTGTACATAATATATATACAGACATCCGGTGGTAAATACATGATACAAACAGGACCAGTTTAGTGGGTATACACTGTGCTCAAAGGTTTACTGTTACAGGGGGAGGGGAGTAGGAACAGAGAAACATGTTGATGGTGGCAATATTATATATTGTATATAAATGCTAGCATAGGGTATGAGGTAGAGTAAGTGTACGGCAGTGCGGTGGCGGTGGGTGAAATTGGCAGAGGGTTTCTACGGGTAGACCGGGTGGAGAGATTACAGCAGCGTCCCATAGCGAAGATTGTCTGGATTAGGAGAAAAAGAAAAAGAACAGAGTGAGTGGGTAGAGTTTGGCTGTCCATATGCGTAGTTGAGGAGTAGTGGGGGTGAGGAGCAATGTTTCCACTTCCATCAGCAATTGGAACATGCTACAAGGGAGAGAGAACATTTTTGTTAGTAGACATTTATTTCAGAAACAGATAAGGAGATACCTTTGGGTAGTAGATTTACAGTAGGCAATATGGCCATTTTATCAGTATTATTATAACATTAGCAATGTGATATGAGAGGAGAGGGAGGGAGAGAGAGAGCGAGAGAGAGAGGGAGAGGGGCTGCCTGGCTAGGTGTAAGGGAATATTATTTAATATATTATTTAGATTTTAGTCCAGTATAGTTGATTAGGGGGGTATTACATGTGTTTAGATTTGTTTGGTTTATGTAATTTTGTCTTACACTAGCATCTGTTTACCTATCTACCAAGTGGTCCATGGAAAGCATCACAGGATTGAGAGAACTAAGAGGTGCGCCACCGGGTCTGGCAGGACAGCCTCCCTGCCGTGTTAGGCATTGTCTCTCTCACCCGCTCAGCCCCCAGGCCCAACTAAGCAGGACAGGGGCAGAGCGGGTGTGTATCTATTTTTAATTTTAATTTTAATTTTGTTTCACACTAGCATCTGTTTACCTATCTACCAAGTGGCCCTATGGAAAAGCATCACAGGAGTGAGGGATGAGAGGCGCGCCACCAAAATGGGCAGGGTAACCTCCATGCCGGGATTGGCCTTGTTGTCTCTCGCCCCTGCTCAGCCCCTAGGCTTAGTTGACGCAGTTACTTACGGCTATAGGATGCACTGAAGAGGAATGTCTTTAGTCTCGATTTGAATATCGGTAGGGTGTCTGCATCTCGAATGGAGGCAGGGAGATTGTTCCAGAGGAGGGGGGCTCGGTAGCTAAAGGCTCTGCCTCCTACTGTGGTTTTTGATATTCTTGGAATTACAAGGAGGCCAGCACTCTGGGAACGGAGCGGTCTTGGAGGGCAGTAGGGGACAACTAATTCCTTAAGGTAGTTTGGAGCCAGGTCATTTAGGGCTTTGTATGTTAGCAGGAGTACTTTGAAATCAATTCTACTTTTGACAGGGAGCCAATGCAGAGAGGCAAGTACAGGTGAGATGTGCTCATATTTTTTAGTTCTGGTGAGTGTACGGGCAGCAGCGATCTGTATAAGTTGGAGGCTCTTTATTGAGTTGATGCTGCATCCGGACAGGAGAGCATTGCAGTAATCTAGTCGGGAAGTAATAAATGCGTGGATTAGTTTTTCTGCATCTTGGAGGGATAGGACTTTTCTAATTTTGGCAATATTGCGTAAATGGAAAAATGATGTCTTTGAGATCTGTTTTATGTGTGAGTCAAGTAGAAGGTCTTGGTTGATAGTTACCCCAAGGTTTTTGATGCTAGTATTGGGTGTTGGGATGCCATCGAGTGTGGATAGATGGCTAGATAGTGTCATTCTCAATTGATCGGGGCCTACAAGCATAACCTCAGTTTTATCAGAGTTGAGGAGCAGGAAGTTGTTAGCCATCCAAGATTTTACATCTTGCAGGCAAGTTTCTATCTTGGGTAAATGTACAAATTTCATCAGGTTTCATGGATAGGTAGAGTTGGGTGTCATCAGCATAGCAGTGGAAGTTAATGCCATGGTTCCTTATGACAGCACCTAAGGGTAGCATGCAGGGGCGGACTGGCCATCGGGGATACCGGTGGGATGGTCCAAAATACCGGCCCACGTCTATTATCAACCGGCCCTCCCACTCACACCGCCGGCACCGTCAACTATTTTCCATACTTCTCAGAACACGTATAATTTCCTCTATTAACTATAACATTTAAATCACTGACTGATTTTTATACTCCTCCTCGCGATCTGTATTCACACTCATGGTGCCTATTTTTCGAAAATGTTCTGGTGTCTTCTGAAATGTGTTCCTACGGACTTCAGAAATTCAACGTAAGAAACGATCTCCACCTTATTAATGAACACCTGAAAATGGGTTATTACACAGCCGAAGTGTTCTCAGCTGTGCAGATTGAGGATGAGGATTCTTAAATTAAACGCACCTGGATTTGCATATACGACCCGCCAGGGCACGCAACCGTAGTGACGTGTGCCGTCAGCCCTTCTAACACGGAGCGGCCCGTGGGGCATCTGGTAGTTTTGAGGAATTGCATTTAGGAAAACTCTGGGCCATTTATGACTGTTATTTCGCGTGACAGTGACAGTGATACAAGGTAAATTGTGGCGTTGACTTGGCCAATGTTAGCTTGCTTTTCACAGATGAGGTAACGTTCACTACCAACTAGCCTAGCTAACGTTAGGTAGATAAATGTCCAAAATTGAGACCCTTATGATCTGGTAAAATAAGCAAGCTGGCGCTATTGTCATCATCGAGAAGATCTACTTTAACATGTTAGCCGTAGTCACTTGTTTACAATCGATGAGCAAGCTATCCATGGTGGAAGTTGTAAAGAGAGCAATCTTATAATTTCTAACCAGCTAGCTTGTTATGCTATAATCACCGTGTTACACACAACACTAACATTATAAACAATGTTAATATGTTATCTAGATTAGATAGTGAGGTCATACTAACACATGAGTATAATGATATTTTTTTGTATTATCATGTGACTATAATGCGCCCGGGCCAGCAGAGTTAGTTTAGGTTCTGTTACTTAACTTATTGTTTTGTTATGCACCTTCAACACCCCTACACACACACACAATCACACACCCAGCATTCAATACTACTGATACCACTGATGTTCACACCCCATCGTATGTTCTATTCTGTTCATTTCTACAATATAGTTCATACTAATTCTACCCTCTGATTCCAGTTTCTTTATTGTGTGGATATTCATTCCTTAATGTTCTGTAGTTATACGTATAACCATCTGATACTAGCCCAGAGTTAAGCCTATTCATTTAGCAACCAATACCTACCTTGGAGTGTTACAATAGCCAGTATCATTTTATTCCATGTGTCCACCCAGACAAATTGGTGGATCCAAATGTTATTAAAAAAAACCATATATGATGTAATTTCTTTGTAATCATCCAAAATAATGTTAAGTGTATGGGTATTTTTCCAAGTAGGCCACTGACTGGTCTATACGTGCGATGCATTGAATGGGCAACGCGCAGTGTATTGAGTGGGCAGCGCGCCGTGTACTGAGTGGGCAGCGCAGCGTGTATTGAGTGGGCCGGTCTGACAGTAACTCCCGGGCCACTTTTTCCCCCCAGTCCGCCCCTGAGTAGAGGTTTAGCATAGGGTTGATCTCTTTGACCACGACGTTCATCTTATTCTAAATCAGATTCAGATACCCCTTGCATTTCTTCTTCTTCGTCACATGATTCTTCTACTCGTGGAATTTTGGGTATCAAAAACCGATCCATTATTGTGAATTTGTTGATACTACCGCTTGACTTTGACTTTGACAGTGCACTAGCTCTCTTTCTCCTTCAATCGTCAGGAAACGTCAACGTTCACGCATGCGACGTGTCTATGTCGTGCTACGTTAACAATCTGTTCATTTCAATCTGTTATTATTTTCTTTTGTGATTGAAATATTATTATCACACAATACATTAAATTAAGAACGCAGAATTAAAGTAAATAACAATAATAAATAAACCATTATTTTCTTGGGGGTGCTATGGCTAATCTAGCGGGAGCTATAGCACTGGCGCCGTCCCTGCGTGTGGTTAGGTATCTGAACGCACACAATTCCAACACTCTCTCACTCTAATCTTTAAACTGAAATGTTTATATCTCAACACCATATGCATCTGTATCACCAGTCCACTGCTCTGCTATTCCCGCCACTGGGTACCGTCAGCGCAAGCATCCCCAGACTGCACTCTGATTGGCTGTACAAGTGGAGCCATAAGGGGTGCATGCACTAACGCAGGGGTTCTCAAACTTTTGCAAGCTGGGCCCCCCCAAAGCTGGTTAGGGGTAGTTGGGGGCCCCCATCCGCCCGCGGCCCGCCGTCACCGCCACCGCCCTCAACTACACCACCATATATAGATAGATAGATAGATAGATAGCGTATTGTTATTGATAGGCCTGACATGTCAAGGTTAGGCTATTGTTATTGTTAGGCCCATACAGACAATTATTATAACTATTTATTATTATTATTATTATTATTATTATTATTATTATTATTATTATCAGTAATAGTAGGCCTATTAGTAGGCTATTCATTATTATCACCATCATTATGTTATTATTATTATTATAATGAATGATTATCGACCAATTATTATTATTGTATTATTATTATTATCATAATAATAATAAGTGTTATTATTGCTATCATTAGGATACTGTTATTATTATGGGCCTCTTGTGATCTTTACAAAAAAAATCCTACAGGTCTGTCAATGTGAGACATGAGCCTGCTTTGCACTGCAAAGGTCCTCAAATCTTGGGGCAATGTTTGACAAACATATCCTCAGGTCATCCTCGATCTGTGCGCGGTTGCGGTATTTAGTTTTGAGCGCAGTCAGTCTGCCTCGCACAAATATGTCGACGCGAAAAGGAGGAGCATTTTTAAGGCTATGTCGCAAAGCTGATCATTGCTACCCAGAATGACGAAAGAGGGGCGATGCTTAAGTCTACTGTCACTCTTCAGCTGCTCTTTCATGTCTAGTGACAGCTCATCTGCTGAGCAGAGAAATTGATCCCGAACTCAGGCGAATGAACTGTAGTCCTCTTTGAAATAGGACCCAAATTGATTTCTGATATTCGGCATCAGGGTCATTTGACATAGGAGCTAAACTCAGGGCAATACCTATCATTATTCTACACGTCTTGCGTGGCCGGCAAAATCAGTGTTTTGGCAATTGTATGGGGTTTGCCAAGCTTAGCAATTCTATGAGCAACTACATAAGATGCCTCCAGACACTGCTTGGAGACAGTGCTATGCTTGGACATGGTGGTTCGTTGTTGCTGGAGGCCATCACGTTTATGTTTAAAGAAGTCCACAGGCTTCTCTTTCTGACTTTTACGAATCAGAAACTTGTCCATGTTGTGTTTGTTTGCTGATACAGTGTGTGTGAAGTTAATAAAGTTCTAATTTCAACGTCGTGTTCTTGTATGTGTGGTTGTGAACGACTTGCACACGAATAATGGATAAGGCTGTGCTAGGCAATGATTCCTAACAAAACGAACTGTACACAATGTAGACAGGGACAGCACAAAATAGCATTCAAGTGCTGGTGTTTTATTTGTTGCAACACGGTGGATGATCAAAAAATTTAAAGGTAGGTGTTAAGGAGATAAGGGTTAGCTGTAGTTGGAAGACGGTAGCTAGCTAGGCTAGCTCTCAGGGCTACAAGCTTTTTTTAGGTTCCATGGCAATGTTCCAAAAGCCCATTATTCCGACAGCCCGCTGTTCCGAAATTGTCAACACAGCAACGTGAACCACTATAGCCCACATGCACATCCCAATGATTCACACAATCATAAACATATAATCTGCGTAATGTCTTGCGACAATCTGCCGGTGATTTCCTTCGCACGAGTGGTACCCCATTCAAAACCAGAGTAGGCTAAGTTAACAAATATTCCCTAGGAAAAGTTATATGCGTGATAGCCCGGTGAGCGTCTCCGCTGCGCAAACTAAATGCTTGTGTGTGTGTTTTGTGCCACTTAAAATATTTCTAAATTATGCCAGGGGGACTATTTTTCGGAATATTGAGATTTCGGAATATCGGGCTTTCGGAACACTGGTCCCCCTTTTTTAAAGATTGTGGAGCAAATTACTCCTTAGAATAGGTTACGAATAGACCTGCAAGTGCAGTAAGGTATTACTAAAGAAGGAGTGAGTCTTTAAAAATACTGTTTATAAAGCAATGAATATCTGAATGATAGAGGAAACAAGAGAAATTGAACAAACTCTGCAGAGTGTCGTCTCAGGGTGAGCGCTTACCATGCCTGCGTTTTTTTAATACTCGGAAGCGTAGGTGCAACTCGCGTTCAAATGATAAGTATCCGTTTTGATGGGTGGATCAGGAGCCAAACAGTATTTAATTTGTTTGGGTCAGTCCAGCCCCTTGTATTTCGCCACTGAGGGAGCTTTCACTGACCAGTGACAGGTCGGCGGTCGTTTTTTTTTCTCCGTCTGTGACATCGCGCCCCCCCTGGAGAGTGTTCGCACCCCCCACTTTGAGAACCACTGTCCTAGTGGGAAAGACACGGTGATTATCTGTCCTTCACATGACCATATGCAATCAAAATGAATGTGCTATTCCCACTAACACACACATGTCAGAAACATCCTAGCGTAGCTGCACCGGTTAGCAGCTAGTCTGTTAAACAATCGATATGCTAAGTCTATTTATAGGTTAACATGACAAAGCGAACTAACACTTGCATGCCGCTATTATATCCTGTTATGATATGCGCTCTGCTGTGTGGTAATCCCAGTAGTCCTGGCAATTCCTCAATGGACAAAATATGTAATCCCATGTGTTATAATCCTGCTGTTGTGTCTGGTTTCACGGCAAGAGGCCTGCAACTTTGTACCCACAACCAAAACTCAGCCATGCTGATATTCATTTCAAAATCTCTGCTGATGTAACCAACATATGGCATAACCATTCCTTCTGCAGTAAAGTGCAAGAATGAGGAGGACAGATGAAATTCCCATTGGTGAACAAGTTTTGATGAAGCAGCTTTCATGGATCATTGTCACTTGAGAGCCTGTCAGTGAGACATATGACTAACACACCCATTTTCATGTATGTCATTTGGCTGCTGCTGGTTGTTTTCAACTGCTCTTCTCTCCCCTTATTTCCAGTGGATATGTATATGCAGGGCCATTTTGGTCATTGGTCTTTCCCCACATTCTCAGTAGGGCCCTTTTGATGCACCGAAGGCCAGTGTGTCTTGGATAAGAGAAGAGATTTTGGGGATATGTCCACCGGTGAAAAGCAGGAGACAATGGACTTCTACAATGCGTTATATTCTGTGACTACACCATCTTCAACTGAGACGTCAGTTCCTTGAATAATCCAGATAGTCTGTGACCAGTGACCAGGACATCAGTTTGAAGCTTGCTTTTCAGCCTTTGTGTAGCCTTTTCACTGACTGCAGAGTTCACTTCTGCTTAATGGAAGGCCATGTCCAGCCTCCTCATCTCCTGTATCTGGAGTATGTCAACTGCAAAAGACAGAGCAGGCACAAGTAGTGATGGCAGCCCGACATTGAAGCGCCGGAACGTGCTTCATACCATAAACTACACCAACCATAAAACCACTGCTTCGAAGGTTGCTTTGGTACGGAAAAATCACGTGACATATTACGCGCGAAACAGCAACTGCTTCTTTCTCTGAATGAACCAGCTGAGTGGTTCACAGCGCCACACACGGACCAGTCAGGTGCCGCCACTGCAACTGCCACCGCCTCGTTTCGAGTCTAAATTGTAGCGCCTTAAAAGCATAAAAACTTCAGCGCACAACATTGTGTTCATCTCATACTGTGACAGTCATTACGTTCGTATTTATTTATCATCATTATGGAAGCTTCTAGGAAGAGAGGTCGTTCTGACATGTGGGAACACTTTATTCTGATCGCTCATGTTCAATATTTAGGCTATAGGAAAAGTAGACTGTATCAGCAGGCTCAGTCCAAAAAGTGTAGAAAAAATTATGTTTTTAAATCAAATCAAACCAGCACATCCGAATCCCCAAGCACTCTCTCCCCGATAACACAATATACAAAAAAGAATGAATCTTTATTTGTAAAAAAAATAATAACACAATCTTTGTATATGGGTGCATGTGTGTGTGTGTGTGTGTGTGTGGGGGGGGGGGGGTTGGTGCGTGCACACTAGATTGTCATTGTCTAATTAAAGCCTCCTGCCACTGTCTAGCTGGGCTAATTTAGTTGCAGCCTTGGCACTTCACCAGGAGAGGTCGCTGTTACTGAAGCTTCAAGTAATGAACCGATTTTTGAAACAATGTGCCTAAATGGTTCAATGCTTCACCAAAGCTTCATTTGCCCATCACTAGGCACAAGTATTAACTCATTAGTTCATATTAATGCCTTTTTTAGGTTGTATAGCCTTTTTCACTCTGGCAGGGGGACTGCCAATGGAAACTAGCCTTTTGGCTATAATTGGGTGCATTTACATTTTAATGTTCATGAATGTACACTGTCCCTCTTGATCAAATAAACAAATTGATTGATTGATTGATTGATTGATTGATTGATTGATTGATTAACTATAGGCATACATTTTCTTTGGTAGCCGATTGGCTTGCTTGCTATTATTTGAAAAGGTAACTTAAGTTGCTGAATTGAGAGTCTGTTAAAAAGCAGATAAACTTACTTGTTCTTCCCAGGACCAGGTGAAATGTGCAGAACCGTCAAGTAGTCTAAAATGATGGGAGTAAGAGGTCAGACAATATATAACATATAAATGCAAATAGTAAAAATTTAACAGATTTCACTGCCGAGCCAATCAAGCTCTCCTATGTTTCAGAGAACATCAGAGTTTACCATGCAGCCACGTGTGCTGTACAGCTCTTGCCTGACAAGTCAAGCATGTGACAACTTACTGTGCACTGGAACCCCCTAGTCTCTGCGAACCTCTCGGATCCTCCAAGTCCTTTATATTGTGACCATCTGCAAACTAAGCAGGATCCAAATAAGGTAGGATGGGAATGGTTTGGTATATTTATATTTATCACACATGTTATGAAATGAGCAGCACCCATACTTCCATTACGGGATGTGGTAATGATACCTAATCTGGTCCATTTATGGTATTGACCTGTTTATTAATAGTATTAAATATATTATATTATTAACCTGTAATATTGATTATATTGGTGCATTGCTTCAAGCATTAAGGCAAACTCTGATATTGTAGCTGTGGATTAGCATTTGTGTCATTTTGTTGAAATGACATATGCCCCTCTAGTTAAACATGCAGCTCAAAAGCACTTTAAGACTCTTCATGTAGTAGTTTTAATTTTGTTATGTAATACTTTGTTGTTTTGATTTGGTAATCGAAAAGGACATAATCCATGTCGGTGGGCTTGCTAATTCTTTAATTTAATAAAGGTTAAAGTAATACACTTAGAACTGTTCATGAACTGTATTCTTTTTATACCACACACATATACATTGCAAGTTGTTCAAGGCCTTTTTTGGCAGGGGCAGAGCTACTCAATTTCAGGATAACATTCCAAAGATTGAGAGAGTGTGATTTATTGGTGGTGTACTGTGACGTGTGTGTTTTAATTTCTTTCAAATATTGTATACTTATCCACACTTTTTGGTTGTCCAAGAAAGTAAACATATAGGCTATAGGCTCTTACATTGGAAAGGTAAAAATACTTTGAAAGTGCACTCAAGAACCAAACAAACAAACAAAAACCCTTTGACTCACTTGCGTGGCCTCATGACACTATTTATACTTCTGACCTACACCAGGGAAAGCCTTTCAGGCAGTTGGCATTTTTATTGCTGTTTTTCCATGTTATAAGTTTGTTGTGCTTCCATCCGAACTCTTGAAATAATTCAATTAATCACATTATGATGTTTAGAATGTCGTTACATTTTATTTACTCTGCAATGGTGAATGGCACCTGTTCAATGTGGTATTCTTAAATGAAGAAGAGAGTATAGCCCATTGCTATTCACACTATTTATGTTACAGTGAAAGATTTTTGGTCAACATTGCAATACATTAGGTTGATATATATGCATGCACATTCAGAACAGTTACTACACACCCTAAATCGTTATTATGAGATGTGTTGTTCAAACGTAATGCTGGCAGTTGCAGTTGTAATGAGATTCATGTGAAGTACATTGTATCACCTCTGCATTATACACCATATTGTTGGTCTGGTGTGCAAAAGATGCTCAGACTGTAACACTGGAAGTGGCAGAAGCCTAATGCATTTAAAAAATAAGATTAAAAGTATCAGGTACAATGTAGCCTACCAGTTTGATTAGGACAATCTAACTAAATACTTGCAGTCCTACTTCACCAAATTAAACCCTCAGAAACACTCCCACAGTGTCACGGAACGGATCGGAGACAGAGATGGTATTTCTTGGGAAACAGAGTTTATTGCAAATGGAAACAGCCATGGACAAACGAGACAGACCACAGATTGTAGGGAACACTGATGACGAGGAAACAGATCCTCTTGCACGTAGGCAAACCCCACGGAGGGGCGCAGGCTCGAAGCACTGTATGAAACTCAGGAAACTGGCAATGACGGCGCAGAAAGAAACCAAACAGAGTCAAACTCTTTAACTGAAACAGTTACTTCAACGCCGTAGCGGAAAACAAAATGCGAGTCACACTCGGCAAGGCTATTAACAGAACTGTAACTAAGGCTATGATCAGAACAAAGACAAACTTCAATGCGAACTATGGTTATACTTAGTGATGTTACAAATGACAGCGGGGATTCGAAGCGTGTGTCGCGAAAGTGAAGCACTTCCAGATGGAGCGCATGTCGAGGCTTGTATCGTTTTGCCAAAATGACGTCACTGGTGACGTCCGAAGCCTCATTTGAATCAAGTGCTTCACCAAGTGGTTCCTTGGTTCTCTTCTGGCGGGAAGCTTCGATTATAAAACGTCCCAATTCCCATCTGGTATTCGTGGTTGTTGTCAGTGGTTGGAGACGTAGCGATAGTTGGAGATTTAGCGGTAGTTGGAGATTTAGATTGTTTGCTGTTGTTAGTAGTGTCGCTACCGGATGGTAGTACTTGTCGGCGGGGAAAACGTATTTCCTAAATAATCCGTGTTGAAACCGGATATCGTCACTTTATTCCAGTCTCTGGTTGGATAAAACTTTTCACATGTCCTGAACAGAAATGGACAAGGACCTCTGATTTATTCTTTAGGAACGATGCCTGACTTTTAATGTTGTGTCACGTTAACATTAATAGCGATTGAATTACACTTGTAATCGCTAGCGGTAAATAAACGTTAATAACTTGAATGACTGATTAAGGATATATGCTACACATCACAAACACACGTAATCGATGTTTTTTGTGTGATAATTAGGTAATAGGTAAGCTAAAAATTACAGTATCTTACGCGAGCTAATTTACCTAGCTAGCTAGCTAGCAATTGAATTACACTTGTGTGGTGTAATCGCTAGCGGTAAATAAACGTAAATAACTTGAATGACTGATAAAGGATATATGTAACACATCACAAACACACACAATCGATGGGTTTTGGGGGAAATGAGGTAATTGGTTAGCTTAAATTACAGTATCTTAGGCGAGCTAATTGACCTAGCTAGCTATAACGGAATTAACACTGCTAGCTTTGTGTTTGGTCATATAGCTTCGTAAAAGTTCGGTTAACAAGTCACTTGTGTGTTTAGTTGTATGACTTTGTAAAAGTTCGGTTAACAAGTCAATTGAGCATTAAGCCACCTGACTATAATGGGTCAATTCATATCAGCATGCTAACGTTATACTTATTAGCAGCGAGGCTAGCTAGCTACTATGTGTTCCAATGGATTGTTGGTCTAAGCGTTAGCAGCATGGGTCAATTCATATCAGCATGCTAACGTTATACTTATTAGCAGCGAGGCTAGCTAGCTACTATGTGTTCCAATGGATTGTTGGTCTAAGCGTTAGCAGCATGGGTCAATTCATATCAGCATGCTAACGTTATACTTATTAGCAGCGAGGCTAGCTAGCTACTATGTGTTCCAATGGATTGTTGGTCTAAGCGTTAGCAGCAACCTAACAATAATGGAAAGCTTCAGTTAAGACCTACAATACTCTGCAACATTCGTGTACCACATGAACAACTAACCGAGTCAATGTAGACATATAAAAAGTCGTGTAGATAGCTTTATTCACATAAGCCGTATAACTTCACAAAAATAATAATAATTTAAAGAAAACCGATCGTTTGAATGTCAGGCGATCAACACAACTTCTCAACTAAAAAGTAAAGCTCCTAATCAAACGCAGTAAAGTGACGACTTCCGGTTTCAACACGGATTCTTTAGGAAATACGACAGTCCTCTACCGGATGGTAGTCGCACATGCGCACTACCCGATCAGTCGCCACTTTGCGACACTGTAGACAGCGGAATACAATCGCTGGCTAAAGCTGATGGAAGTTCGCGAAAGACTTTGGTCATTGTATACAGCTGTAAGTTCTTAACGTTTGTATAAAATAAAGAAGTTAAAGATTTATTTGTTTTACCTACTGCTATATTTTCTCACTTCTTCATAATACAAACTATTTACCCTTACTCCGTCTCCACACTTTTAATAATTAAATATTACATTAAATATACCCACATTATGCGTTAAGACAACCCCATATGTTGACGTTGAGCCTTCTGCCTGTAGCAGAGTACTTAATTCATGCTACTTTAATTATGGCATGAACGCAATTTCTAATTCACGTCAGAGTTACGTCAATGTGGGAGTGGTTCTTCTTAATAAAGGGTGCTCACAATCAAAGGCAGGTGTGTGAGAGTGAGAAACAGCGACAAACGGAGACACAGCCACGTTAGTAGCAAGAGAGCCCAAGTTGAGCCTGGAGGAGTTTCGACAGTAAATTGGATACGTTTCATATTGCCTAACGCTGGTGATGGCGAAATGAAGCTTCATGAACCTTCAAAGCTTTCCAGCCAAACGTGTTGAAAAAAGGTTCACTACTCGAAGCATTGTTCGCTCTCTAGTGACACCTGCTGGTCAATAAAAATAAGGTGTAGGAAAGATTTTCTCGGGACAGTGAATTTGTTCAATTTGTTGTGGTGCGCAAGGCCTGCTAAAATAACATGCACAGAAACGTATGGTGAAAAAAACGTACCTCCATTAATTCAAATTTCGTTGTATGCTAATACAATGACAATAAAGGCTTTATCGTTCTATTCTTTCTTCTAGTAATTGTTTGACTTATATATTTAGGGATTGTATGGTGGCACAACGATTAGCGACGTCGCCTCATGCGCGGAACCCCAGGTTTGATTCCCAGTCATAGCGAATTTTAATCCAACGGTTTGATTATAAACGCCTGCTAATTATCTTTAGTCTCTTCTGTATGCCGTTGGAACAGAGGTTAGTTAAAGTGTTTTTGGAATACTGGTCAGTACTTTTGTAAAACTAAGGGTAGTGAGAGTGCTTCAACATGGAGAAGGTGTTATTATTGTAACTCAGTTGCTTGTCACATATGATGTGTGACAAGCAACTTAGTTTCACCTACGAATAAAATAGATACTCATTAAACTAAAGGTCCGTGACAACATGAAATAACACAATAATAGGCTAATGTCAGGGAAGTCACCGTTACATTTTTTTCATCATAGATCATTTCTATGAGGTGTCCAGAACCACATACTAAAAGTCCTAAGAAATCCTAGTTGAGGAAATATGTTTAATTCTCACCAATCCGAGATGTGCTAATAATGCCAGGCAACCATACACCCCAAAAATGTATTTTTTTTCCTTTACTCCTATCAAAATAAAACACAAGCAAGCCCCGAGGTCTACGCCAGCTCCATGATTGTTCTCATGACCAATTAACTAGAGTATTTATACCTGGTCTTTTGTCTTGTTCTATGTTGTGTCTTTGTCGTATTGTTTTCTGGTTGAATGCTAGTCTCGAGTGTTGTCTCAAGCTTCCTTGTCTCTAGTTTCAAGTCTCCTAGCCTCAGTGTCCTTGTCTGCAGTCACAGTCCTCGTGTGTTTTCTGTAAGTCTTGTACATTTCTAGCCTCTTGTTTAGATGTTTTTGCCTGTCTTGTTTTTGCCTTCTGATTTTTTTACTTCTGAGCTTTGTCTTTTGACTTTTAGTTTTTCGCTAATATCTTCTGAGTGTTTGGATTATCCTTTTTTGTTAGAGATTATTAAAGACAAGATTTTGCACATCCTACACTTGGGTCCTCCTCCTACTACTTTGCTCAGTGAGCTCCTCACTGAACCAGGAATACGGTGGCCCGGGATCGTTACCCGATTCCGGCCTTGACAATATCTGGTCAGTAATCTGCACTTCCTGGCATAGCACTTGGCATATTATAAAGTAACCCATTGTTGGAAATGTGCCAAATTCAGGCCAAGAATGGACAGCTCCTTGAGAAACAGTTGAGCGTCCTCAGCCAACACGTGGAAAGCTCCCTCAGCCATCATGTGGACAGTTCCCCTGAGACTGTCTACACATCAATATGTTTGTTATTCTTGATACATATTTAAACATAGTGCCAACAATATATCAATATTGTAAATCTTTTTGTAGTAGCATAGTAGTTTTAAAAGCTTGTTATCATGACTATCCTAGTGGTTACACTGATTGTTAATATTCTACACACAGATCATTGAATTTTCACCTCATTTTTTCCACCAAATTTCCCTCTGATGAGACTCCAATAGTCTCATCTAGTGTGGCTCTTATAAATCACCTGTACCTCTACTTCACAGAGCCAATATATCATTCAGAATATGGTCATAGCAAGCATTTCCATACTATTATGTAACAGATCTTGTACCAAACATGATGGCTTCTGGTTTCTTCCATGTGGGGCTACTTTGTAGTTGTCTACTTTCCACGGGCTGTATCAATCTACAGTCTACTTGAGTACATAACAATACACTGTGAGCACCCTGGATATTTTTAGTGATATGGTGTGAATACACATCATAATTACATCCAAGTTCTCATAATAGGGTGTGAATACATATCATGATTACATCCAAACTCTCGTAAGGTGTGGGTTTCACTCAGTATATTGAACATGCAATTAAGGGCATTGTAAAAAAATTAAAAAAACACAACCCCCTATTATATTCCCAAGCAGGTACACACAGACACAGCATGTTTGAGGATTGTGACACTAAAATGATATGTTGCTGGAGATAAGATATAGGTGTCTAGGTACACAGAATTTGTCACAAAATTGTTTTCCTTCAAGTCAGCACATAAAATCTTAAGGAACAATAAAGGCCACTTTTAGCCATTGTTGCACACCTTTACCCTGTTTGATAGATAAATCTATTCCTGGATAAAATATGCTGCCAAACAAATACATGTAAATGTCTGTAAATGCAAACACCTACCACATGTGTCATTGGCATTACATGTATTATTATAAGTATAGTACTAAAATAGCTTGTGGAAAATTCTCTCTCACTGAGATTTACATGTTTTTCATACACTAACACTGAGACTCATTTCACAACTGTTGCAGCTGTCCCTAATGAACTTGATGTTGAGGTCGGCGGCAGAGAGGACAGTCAGAAATAAATGTAGCCCCCACAGCATATTGTGGTAGTCAAAGCTGGCCATGTTAAGACGTGTGTGTCGAGGAGGAGCCGGATCAGACATTGCTCATATTACCTTGTTAGGGACAGGGTCCTAGCGATAAAGTTTCAATCTGGCTAGCAACTGCTGGCAGCCAATTTGGCAGAGCATGGCACATCTTTACAATCCAAGAGGTAAGATTTAAGCAAGTACACGTGCCTGCACATTACTGAAACAAAAAAAGAGTTTGTGAAAGACTGTGATGTACCTATTGTATTAAGAATACTTCAGCCATAAGCTTCAAGTTGAAGGTGTGACACTCAGTTTATCCAGGAAATGAGTGAAGTAAGTAAAGTCTTATATTAGGGTGTGGTTAACTTTCAAACTTGGCAAACTTAGTGGCCAAATGTTTGCAGATTAAGGTGTTTGTTTTCAACAACTAAACTTTTACTCAATCACTTTTGTATTTCCAGGCCACCATTAAAATTCTGCTTTCCAGTTTTGTTTGTTGTATTTAACTACGTTTTTTTTTTACCCGCCCGACACATGAGCTGCTTATGCTGTTGTGGCATAATTTCTACTCTATTTAAATGTCAAAAGCAGCAACCTGGCTCATACAAATGCAACATAAACAAGCTATTCTAAAAGTCTAGTCTTTATCCAATGCCTGACAAGACAGCAGTGAAGGCGATCACCAAGAGGCTGTGATAGCCGTCAGTCAAGCTGTGCAGATGTAGAGTGTTCATGTACTTCATGAAAGAGCCTTAAAGGCTTGCTTCTGCGTTTTCAGAGACACGCAGGGACACCCACGCGCAAGAGCCCCTTGCATGCCCCTTGCAAGCTTTCTTTCCCCTTCTTGCGTGCTTTCGTGTGTCGACCAATTTTTCTAACTTTGCGTCAAAAGCTATACAAGCCTCACGCAGCCCACAAGGCTGTGATTGGTCTGCTAACTACATCCTTTCCGGAGTCTCACATTTCCGGTTTCATACCCCATAATACCGCCATTTTTAAAAGCCAAGGCAAGACCCAGAAGATTTTGAATCATGAATAAGCAAGAATAGCATGTGTCCGATAGAATGTGGATCAGGCCTAAGTTATCTCCCCGTCCTAGTGGGAGGACTTGTATTGTAAAGGCAGTCATTCATTAATTCCCATCATATGGACTGTGTTACTTTTCTCTCCCTTGTTGAAAAGGTTTTATTTATTGATGTGGGTAAAGTGCATATTTATAGTCGTATTTATTGGAGTCTGCATGGTGTGCAGTAAAGGGTAGATCATGCTGTTTTAAGCACTAATGTGTTGGGTAATGCAATGAAAAAAATGCAATGTGTACAAAGACCTGTGAATGATGTCTACCTTCATGTGTGGTGATTGTATGTGTTTCTTGTGTATCCTAGTAGTACTGTAACTTTACGTTTGTTTCTTTTTCCCATTGTTTTTGTTTATTGGTTTATTGAAGGGTCAGTAGATAGTCTCTTGCACCTGATCCTATAGCTCTAATTTGCTGTGATTTTCACCAATATTCCTCACTTGTTGACAAGTTGCCATGTTTGTCTTCCTTAATGGGTGTGCTGTTCCATGAGTAAGATATTTGTAGTGTTGTTGCACTAGCCATTGGCTTTATCTGTGCGCCCCTGGTGTAATTTATGACTGGCTGGCCCTCAATATTTTAATCATGTCTTTTTTGTACAATGTATAATAAATGGACATATTATATTTGATATACCCGCCTCCGTAAAATCCTTAAAGAACTATTTGACCGGGAGTAGGAAGGCTTTCAATGATAAGGTACTGTACATCTTGTTACATTATGAAGAAATGTTTTCTTAACTCCATTTTCGAAGTTCCCGGGGCAATTCTGGCAAAGTTTTCTTAGCTAAGAACAGGATTTTACATCAATTCTACAGACATCCTCTGATTTAAATAATTATAATACAAATATTCTCTTATATATTATTGTCATTATCAATTACATTTGACATATAGTCATGCTTCTACGAGGCATTGTGATGTCCTAAAATAAATAAAAGCACTACAGGAACACTGCAAATGGCAGTGAATAAATAAATAAGCACTAATCTCAATCACATGGATGTAGCCAGTGGTGTTTCTACATTAGGGACACATGAGGCACTGCTCCACCTGATCCAGATGGCGCTGTGGTGCAGAAAGCTCAATACATAGATAGATCGATGGATACTTTATTAATCCCGAGGGAAATGTAGGTCATCCAGTAGCTTATACACATACACAAATACACTTATACACTTATACACCTCACCGACATACATACATAAATCACATATACATACACATAGGGAGAACATAGTGTGTTTCCAGGTACAGGAAAGGGGCTGACCCTATTGTACAGAGTGCAATGATTTTGACAGTGTCGGTGTCCAGGAGGAAAGTGTAAAGTGATCTTGTGCTGCTGGTGTGGAGAGTGCAAAAAAATATATAATGTTCTTGTGCTTGTGAGGATGGGTAGTGCAAGATAGTGGTCTTGTGCTTGTGTGTGTGTGTGTGTTTGGAAAGTGCAAAGAGCAAAGTGATAGTGCAGAATATGTAGGTGGTAAAGTCTGTGCATGGGGCTGAGATGAGATGAGATGAGCAGGGGAGGGCAGACTGAGGTAGACTCATGCAGAGAAGTCCATCTCCCTCCTCCTCCCCTTCTGCGCAGCGTTGAAAAGCTAAATGGCCCTTGGGACAAAGGACTTCCTCAGCCTGTCCGATGAGCATGACAGTGACAGGAGTCTGCCACTGAATATGCTCTTCTGTCTGTTGACAGTACTGTGTAGTGGGTGGTGAACATTGTCCAAGATGGTCAGCAACCTACTCAGGGTCCTTCTCTCCGCCACCGTTGTGAGGCAGTCCAGTTCGGTGCCCACAACAGCTCCCGCCTTCCTCACCAGCCTGTCCAGTCTTATGGCACCAGCCTCCCCAACACACCACAGCATAAAAGAGGACGCTGGCAACCACCGACTGGTAAAACATGCGCAGGAGTTTGTTGCAGACATTGAAGGACCTCAATCTCCTCAGGAAGTAGAGACGGCTCTGACCCTTCTTGTAGATTGCATCAATGTTGGCTGACCAGTCCAGTTTATTGTCCAGATGCACTCCTAGGTATTTGTAAGTGTTGACCACCTCCACACTGACCCCCTCGATGGAGACTGGTAGCAGAGGAGGCTGAGACCTCCTAAAGTCCACCACCATCTCCTTGGTCTTAGAGGTGTTCAGCTGCAGGTGGTTGTGTCTGCACCACTGCACAAAGTTGTCCACCAGGCTCCTGTACTCACCCTCCTGTCCATCCTTGATACATCCCACAACAGCAGAGTCATCAGAGAACTTCTGGATGTGGCATGACTCCGTGTTGTAGGTGAAGTCTGATGTGTACAGGGTAAACAGGACAGGTGAGAGCACAGTCCCCTGTGGAGCGCCGGTGCTGCACAACACAGTCTCAGATACGCAGTCTTTCAGCCTGACAAACTGTGGCCTCTCCGTCAGGTAGTCGGTGATCCAGGATACCAGGTGGACGTTCACACCCATCTGCACAAGCTTGTCACTCAGTCGGAGGGGCTGGATGGTGTTAAAGGCACTGGAGAAATTAAAGAACATGATTCTCACAGCACCTTTCCCCTTGTCCAGATCTTGTCCACATCTGTGCTTTGTGGCAGAATATATCTTATTTGATATGCAACGTAGCGATTTAATTGTAAATGTGTGTGTGAATAAACTAGACTCACAAGCATTATAGTGCTGTTTTGGAGTAATTTGATTCGTGTGTGTGTCTGTGTTTGTGCTTGCCCTGTGAAATGCTGCCTGCTCTCCGCGGTCCCTCCCCTTCTGGGGCAGCGCTGCAAACATAAGACTGTTGCTATGGAAACACCAATGAGCGTGAGCGACACAGGCCAAAGTTTACATTGGGAGATGGGGCAGTTTTAGATGTGCCCCACGAAATCAATTTTATTTACCTTGCTGTATTATAAGCAACACCTTTGTGACACGCTGAGAACTGAAGCATGTGAAATGTAACTGAAATAGGATTTCTGCTCCCTGCCGGCACTCAAAATACAGCTCATAGCCTATGCCTTCCTAGGCTAGCTCTATTTGTGTGACGATGACATGACGTCATACAAAATTTCCCCACCAGAAATTTCGGGCTAAAATCGCCACTGGATGTAGCCATAGTGGAACTGAATGGACACATCTAAATTCTGCAACAGTACCTCCACCTCTGCACCGGTGAAGTTAGGTCTGTGTTTACTGGCTGGTGCACCACCGGTGTTCGCTTTCTGCTTTGACATGATTTTGATCAGTCTCAAGTTGCTTTCACATTGCCCTTTGGATTCTGTGTGCACACGGCTCTGTAGTTGCATGCCCTTATAAAGAGCTGGCAGGGCGTTTATGTATGTAAATTCAGGTGTACGAGAACGCGCGTTCAATTTAAGAATCAGTGCTTTGGCGGCAGGGGCGGTTTTTCCTACAGGCGGTATAGGCGGTCGCCTAGGGTGCCACTCAGAGGGGGGCGCAAAAAAACTGCGCCCAGCAAAAAAAAAAACAAGAATTGTGGGGGTTTTTTTGCGCCCCCTTCTATATCTCCAACCAATATTTTGACATAAAAAAAAAATCTAACATTAGGGTAAAATGAGCGAAAACGGAAGGGGTACGTACGTCCTTGGTGTTGTCAGAACATGCTAGCACAGTGAGGCGTTTGGTTAGAGTGTTAGTGTGTTCAAGAAACTTTGAAGAACAAAATAATGAAGAGGCAAAAGCCATCCGGGGCGCAATTTAAGAAGAAAAGAAAGGAAGAAGAAGAGAAACGTGCTAAGGAGAAAGGTAAATCCTTAAATCCTGTTCTAGCCTAGAATGAATTCCAAATAAGAAAACGTTCACGAATGCGTGAATTGCCCCCGGCACTTTAGTGGAGTTAAGAAGAAAAGATGTACCTTATCTTATTAGTGTTGTATTGTCAACTTTAGCGAATGGATTGTATGTAATCTTGCTAGTTAGCTAACGCTAGCTAGCCAGTGACTTGTGACGTTCCTTGTTATTGCCATTCAGTCGAAACATCAGTTCAAGTTCAGCTGTACCGCAATTTGCGTCATTTTGCGTCATAAAAATGTAAGTAATCAAATTTGGACAGCTTTAGTTTTGGTGGAGCGAGCTAGCCAGTTTAATTAGACATGATTCAACTAATCAAGAGCTATGCATCTTGGAATAAAAAAATGTCAGGCTGTCGAAATACACCAAAATGCTTAATAACTACATAATAGCTACATTTAACAAATGATGATAATACATACTTTTGTTATATAATTTTAGATTCACTTTTAGAAGACTAAGAAAGCATTATTTGCAGGCGATTGGGAAGATGACGTTGAGGTGTGTGTGTGTGTCCATAAACAGTTGAACAGGGGGCGTGGCCGGAGCGTAGTCCAGCACAGGCGTGACATTTTCTCAGTGATTTGTTCTTGAATTAATGTTTGAAGTGCACAAGTGCGTGGTAGTAGACATGGTGGGTAGTTAGCCATGGCCTGTGGGTAGTTAGCCTACTAGCTAACTAACACATGACCTGGGCTTCTTGATAGCTACTTTCTCTCTGGGTGGTGAAAAAATTCAGATGTCTCTTTTCTTTTTGGTGGCGTTTTCCTTTCTACAGTAACAAAAGGGTCAAAAATATCAATGCTGAGACCAAATGAAATACTAATATGAGGCTTTATTATTTCCTGGTTTAGTAGCTTTTAGTAGTGCTGAGAACGTGGGCGATTTTGAAAACTTGTACATTTATGTTTCACTCTTCTGCGCGACGAACATAGTAATAATACGAATGAGTTTGCAAATATATTGTGCAAAATTATTTTTTCTAACAGGCGACTATTCTATTGTCACTCATATTGGACTATTCTTTGTCACTCATACACACACAGAAATACAGTTCCACTTTTGCAATATTAGGGTGGGCTGGTAGAAATAAAAGGTGGGCAACTTGAGCAGTAGGTATAGCCCAGAGGTTAGAGAGAAGTGGACTAGTAGGCCCAAGGAATATGTGCAGTAGGCTAAGTCAGTCATATATATATACATTTCTATCTATCTATCTATCTAGATCAGCCTCCTGTTTCCATCAGCAAAAGATCTATTCATCTACGTCTAAGGTATTTGTTATTGATTTCAATACTGAAAGATGTTTTTGGGGCTGAGTGGAATATGAAAGATAGGCGTATTACAACAGATTTCCAGTGAAAACACCACTGTTATACTATAATATAAGACCTCTATTTTAGCACTGATGTTAGTTGCAGGGTAAGTGGGCTGCTCTGCGGTTGCCCGCTTGGCTAGGGGCAGCCAGCGCGTGCAGTGGCAGGTACACTGCAAAAATGTAAATCTTAGTAAATCAAGGCAATATATGCTTGTTTTTTTGTCCGACAAGATATTTATTCCTACCGGGCATTTTTTATGTTAGAGGTTTTCACTTGCTTCAAGCGTTTCAGTCCTTAATTATCTTAATAATGTATTTTATAACTTGTTACTGAGATTCTATTACTGGTTCTGAGCAAGTTAGTGCTTGAAACTAGTTTAATCCAAAGTACAAAACTGCTTTGACAAAGTCATAATCAAGACAAATGTACTTGTTTTTAGTCTGGCCACACTAGTTTTAAGATATATTTGGGTTCTTTAAAAAACATCTTGGTAAGTAAAATGTTCCTGTTCTGTTGGCAGATCATTTTGCTTATTTTAAGTAATATATCCCCCATTTTATTATATCTTGTTTTTTAAATATTTTTTGCAGTGTAAGTTGAGTCATCATCATCAGCAACAGTCAAACTTGTTCATACACTGAGCAAGAACCATCATTACCACTAAAGAAACATGAAAAAAAACACAGCCTCTAGTCTAGAGTATTTGCAGGGCATGTTTCTGAGACAATGATCTGCATTTTAAATATCTGCCCTGTTTCAGACTCTCAAAAGTAAAGTAAAGGTTTTGTGTATGACTCTGTGCCAGGAGTGAAGCTTGCCTAGAGCGCCAAATGTGCTAGGGCCGGCCCTGCCACCTGGTACTGCCAACCTATTCACTCATTTTGGACCACTGTTATTGAGACAATATCCACCATCCTGGACTGCAGAGTCCCCATGTCTCTGACACTTTGCCTACTAAGAGACACTTCAGAAATCCCCCTCCTGTCAAAACACAAAATCCCAGTACTCGTCTCTCTAGCTAGCTATCGCTAAGAAAATAGTCTTTCAGAACTGGTTATCCAAAACATCCTGCCATTAATGTTACACATTAAACCTAGTAACAAAAAGTCAGGACTGTAATGTTAACTAATGTTAAATCTGGAGCTAGTGAAGACTAATGACCAAGTTAGCAGTCATTTTAGCTAACGATAGCTATAATGTTATGTAACTGGCTAGCAATTTATGTCGTAACAAACGTGTTAGCACCATGACCAAAAATGACACACATTGGCTAACATTTATGAATTAGACCCTTTTTCATATCGACGATATGCCCCTTCATGCAGACTGGAACGGTTTTGCCATAAATGTTAAGTCCTGTCCTCTTTCCAAGGTTATGTTTTCCTTGTGTTGAAATGTATTACTTAAGTTCTGTGTTTTTCTGTGTCTACTCATCTCTCCTCTTGTTTCAGACGAGAAATTTTGTTCTGAACGAACAACTCACCTTCGTTGGCAGCCAGGTTAGCCTCCTGTCGGGTCAACTGCAGCAGATGATGGCACGCTTGGAGATCCTCGCCACTTCTCCATCATCACCAGCACCAGCTTCCAGCTCCTCCTTCCACAAGTGCTCCCTTTTTGGTCCAGTGCGGTCTTCATATTGAACTGCAGTCATACTCATTCCAGACGGAGCTGTCCAGGGTAGCGTATATGATTTCCTACCTCACTGGGAGGGCAGAAGCCTGGGCTACTGTCGAGTGGGCCAGAAACTCGCCTGTCTATTCCTCATTACAGCTGTTTTCTGACACTCTCCGTAAGATCTTTGATCGCACACCTTCTGGTCGAGAGGCAGCTAGATCTCTGATGGGTCTTTTTCAGGGCAAACGTCGAGTTTGGGATTATGCTATCCAATTCCACACTCTCACAACGGATAGTGGTTGGAAATCCTCGTCTTTGTTTGATGCTTTTCTCCATGGGTTAGCCGAGCCCATTAAAGACCAGCTAATTTCTCTCGAGCTCCCTTCCGACTTAGACTCTCTCATCTCTCTGTCTATAAGGATTGATAATCGCCTACAAGAGAGAGGAGAGAGAGGGCCAGGTCAAGTTCAACCCCGCAGAGAGGCCTGCCGTCAGGTAATCACCCTTCTTCATGGCATTCTCCTGCTCGGGTCATCCTGGAGCGACAACGTTGTCTGCGAGAGGGCAGATGCATTCACTGCCCTCAACTGGGCCACTTTATCTCAGAGTGCCCAGTAAAGTTCCAGGCATCCATGATGAGCATGCTGGTGAGTCGTACCATTTTCTCCTCATCGCGACCTCTCACTCAAGCACAACTTTTTACGCCATCTCATACTCCCTTTCATTGATAGACTCTGGGGCCAATGAGAGCTTTATGGACTGGAGATTAGCTAAGAGACTAGAGCTAAAATGAATTCCTCTCCCTAAGCCTTTAGAGGCTCACGCACTAGATTGACGCCTGTTGTGTAAAGTTACTCACCGCACTTCTCCTATTCAGATGGCTATCTCTAAGGATCATAAGGAATCTCTGAGCTTCCATTTTTTCAACTCCCTGTCACACCCTCTAATTCTGGGTTTCCCATGGCTCTCTAAGCATAACCCTCACATAAACTGGGCCACAGGGTAAGTAACGGGTTGGGACAAAGGCTGTACTTTCACCTGCTCTCCGTAAGTTTCCGCCCTGATGTTCCCTACGTCCACTGTCCACTGTCTCCTCCCCCGGGGTTCATAAGTCTCCTGTAACCTCTCAGTCCTCTGTATCCATTCCTCCTCTGGCATTTTTGGACTCTGACTTCCCAGACCTCGCCAGGGTTCCTCCATGTTACCTCGACCTCAAGGAGGTCTTTAACAAGGGCTGTCTACCTGTCTACCGCCTCATTGACCCTATGACTGTGCCATTGACATACTACCAGGTACTTCACCCCCTAGGGGCGTCTCTATTCGTTGTTGGCCCCGGAGTTGGAGGCTATGACAAAGTATATCGACTCTTCTCTGGCGGCTGGACTTACTCGCCTGTCTTCCTCTCCTGCCGGGGCTGGCTTCTTCTTTGTGGATCAAAAGGACAAGACGCTTCGCCCCTGCATTGATTACCGGGGACTGAACGACATAACCATTAAGAACCGGTACCCTTTCCATCTCATGTTCTCTGCTTTCGAGTTGCTGAAGAACGCTAAAGTCTTCACCAAGCTGGATCTAAGAAATGCTAACCACTTGGTAAGGATAAGAGAGGGGGACGAGTGAAGAGTGGTCACTATGAGTATCTCGTGATAACTTTTGGATTGACCAATGCCCCAGCTGTTTTCCAGGCTTTTGTTAACGATGTACTCCGTGACATGCTTAACCAGTTTGTTTTAGTTTACTTAGACGACATCCTTATCTTTCCCCAGACGAAAAGAGTCACATTCAGCATTTTCACTGTTATCTCCAGCGTCTTCTCACCAACCAGCTCTTTGTGAAGGCTGAGAAGTGCGATTTTCACGTATTTCCTCCGTCGCCTTCCTGGGGTTCATTGTCTCCGAGGACAACGTTCAGATGGATCCGGCAAAGGTCAGTGCGGTTGCAGAGTGGCCCACGCCATCTAATCACAAACACCTACAGCGCTTCCTGGTATTTGCACATTCTTATAGACATTTTATTAGAAATTACAGCACTGTTGCTGCTCCTCTGCATAATTTAACATCTTCCAAGATGAAGTTTCAGTGGTCCCTGAAGAAAAGGAGACCTTTACTTCAGTCCCTGTCCTCACTCTCCCGGACCCCAGTCTACAGATTGTGGTCGAGGTTGATGCCTCAGACGTAGGAGTTGGGGGGGTCCTCTCCCAACGTTCTCGAGTGGACAACAAGCACCATCCCTCGACCTTTCTCTCTCTCCTGCGGAAAGGAATTATGATGTGGGGAATAGGGAGTTGCTGGCTATTAAAGTGGCCCTGGAGGAGTGGCGCCACTGGCTGGAGGGAGCGGAGCACCTGTTATTGGTTTGGACGGACCACAAGAACCTAGAATACATCCGGTCCGCCAAACGCCTCAACTCTAGGCAGGCCAGGTGGGCTTTGTTTTTTAATAGATTCAACTTCTCGCTATCTTATCGCCCGTGATGCTCTGTCCCGCCTGTTTGAGCCTAGCGCTGCCCCGAGCGCTGCCCCGACCTGTGTGGTAGGGGCGGTTACGTGGGGGATCAAGGAAAGGGTCAGACAGGCAAATGTTAATAGTCATTTGCCGGACGGTTGCCCCCAGAACCGGTTGTTTGTCTCTGTTACTCTGCGTTCTCAGGTTATCCATTGGGCTCACACCTCCCGGGTCTCCTGCCACCCCGGGGTACGACGGATCCTCTTCGTCGCCAGGCAACGGTTCTGGTGGCCATCAATAGAGAGAGAGGTCGGGGAATATGTGGCTGCCTGCACTGTGTGTGCGCGAAAAAGGTTCTCACGACGCCCGCCCCCCGGTCTCCTGCAACCGCTCCCTGTGCCCCATCGTCCCTGCTCTGACATATCTCTGGACTTTGTCACTGGGTTACCGCCCTCTCAAGGTTACACTACCATTTGAACTGTTGTTGACAGATTTTCCAAGATGGTCCATTTCATTCCCATGCGCAAACTACCTTCCGCCAAGGGGACTGCGGAGGCAGTTCTTTCCCAAGTTTTACGGATTCATGGTTTCCCTAAAGCTGTGGTATCAGACCGGGGACCTCAGTTCATTTCTCAGTTCTCTAAGGCCTTCTGTTTCCTCCGCGGCGCCACATCAGTCTCTCCTCCGGATACCATCCCCAGTTAACGTCTGCCTGTCCATCCGATTCCGCCTTTTTTTCTTCCCTTCTGGATAATCAGCCTGATCTCCGAACGCCTGCCCGTGTACCGAACCTCGACCCAATCCCACACCGAACCCTGTCGTTGCCTGCCCCCTTTTGGATTTGCTTGTTTGTTTCTGGACTGCCTTCCTGTGTACCCAACTCTAATAGTAAAACTTTTTGGATTATTCTCTACCCCTGTCTATGAGTCTGCTCTTAAGTCCTGTACCAAGCAAAGCCCTTTGCAATACATGCATAACCCTAGCAATCTTGCTCCTTCAATTGAAAGTGGAGGTCTATCAACAATCTTTTAATACTATATAAATAAATACATTTTTTGGCAAGCTGACTCTGCGATGTTGAAAAAGTCCCCTTTAAGACATCGCCTCTTATCTTTTGAAGACAGAACTGCATGATAGTTCCATGCAATGTGTTGGTTATTGAACCTGTTGAGGAACATTATCGAATCCAAGTTAGCCATTTGGATTGGAGAGAACCCAATGAGATGGAAGAGCCAAACAAAAACATAGTTAGTTAGGAGATGGTAAAATATCAGAACTGCACATTTGAAATGAAATTTGTTCAAATCCCTCATATGTGATCCCTGTGATTGACATGCAGTTTAGGATAAAGCCCTTCTAGTTCAGTATGCAAAATATGATCTCTAGGTTGGACGTTAGCAGACCTTCTCTGATGTGTTATAATTCTGATGTGGCTCAACAGCTAAATTAGTCTCATATAAGTACCAAGGACCGTGAGATCTGTTGAATGATTGTGAATGTGAAAACCGGTTGGTAAGATAGAGGCAGTTTCCTATAGAAAAAAGCTACAGTCCAGTTATAAAGTCAACCTCCTGACTAAAGTTTATGAATGGGCCATTAAAAAAGACACAAAAAATATTAAGTCAAATAAATATTTATTAGGTAGTATGCATTGTTAGAGTAGTCACATTAACCAGGATTTTTAATCCAGATGAAAGTGACATGGATTCAGAGAGTTTATTCTGCAGCCTCTTTGCCCTTTAAAAAAGAACAAATAAAATTAATTAACTAGATGGCAAATAAAAATCAATGACACTTACATTTTTAAAGTTTATTTGTGAAATAATAATATTTCTTCATAAAACATTATCTCACCTTTCCGCCATCGCGGCCCTTGGCCCTGAGTTTGTTGACTTGGGACTCAGCAATGTCAGCACGCTCCTCAGCCTCCTCCAGCTCATGCTGAACCTTCCTGCACTTGGACAGGTGAGTATTGGCCTGTTCCTCCTGTTGTATATGAAATTGAGTGCAATTAAAACAGAAAAACAAAACAAGAGTCAATGAAAAGTAGCAAATATTTTCCTGTATAGCAAAGGCAGAAAAATACTCACAGCTTCCTCAGCCTGCCTCTTGTAGGCCTTGACCTTCAGCTGCAGCTTGTCAACCAGATCCTGCAGTCTGTTGACGTTCTTCTTGTCCTCCTCAGTCTAAAGAGAAAAAGTTTGTCCAGGAACGTCCTCCCCTCTTACATTTTGCATGCAGTTCTAAAGAAATAGGAGAGCTTTCTTACCTGGTAGGTGAGCTCCTTCACCCTCCTCTCGTATTTGCGGACTCCCTTGACAGCATCAACACCACGTCTCTGTTCACCCTCAACCTCACCTTCCAGTTCACGAACCTTAAAAAAATATTTCCATTTCAGATACTGACCCCTGTTTTGTTATGATGAGTTACATATTGCATACGTTACATATTCATTCAGAGTCATATTTTGTTACCTACCCTGGACTCCAGTTTCTGGAGCTGTTTCTTGCCACCCTTCATGGCCAGATTCTCTGCCTCATCCAGGCGGTGCTGCAGATCCTTGACCGTGACTTCCAGGTTCTTCTTCATCCTCTCCAGATGAGCACTGGTGTCCTGCTCCTTCTTCAACTCCTCTGCCATCATGGCAGCCTATATGATGGAAAAGTGTATTTTTAAATAATAGAAATAACAGTACTTTTAAATATAATGCTCCGTTTCAGAAAAAGACTTACATCAGTGATGGCTTTCTTGGCCTTGTCCTCAGCATTTCTTGCCTCCTGGACGATGTCATCAACTTCACCTTGGACCTGAAGGAAGTCAGTCTCAAGCTTCTTCTTGGTGTTCAGCAGACTGGTGTTCTAGTGTGGAGAAATAAACAACCTCAGTTATATTTTGAATGCTAGAACTGTTTGTTTTATGTATCGGTTTAAACAACCTTTTTTTTATTCTCTACCTGGGAGTGGAGGAGGCCAACACGCTCACTGGCATCAACCAGCTCCTGCTCAGCCACTTTGCGGCCTCTCTCTGTCTGCTCCAGGGCAGCTCTAAGCTCCTCAATCTCAGCCACCATAAGGCCGTTCCTGCGCTCCACCATGGCAGCCTGCTCCTTCATGTCTTCCTGTCCTCTGACAGCATCATCAAGGTGCAGTTGAGCATCCTGGTTGACAGAGAAATGTGTGGTGTTTGCTATACTTCATTGGTGTGAGCACTGTAATATCAAAAAACACTGAATATTTATACTACTGACCTTGAGCTGACCCTGGACGGTCCTCAGACTTTTCTGGGACTCAGCAGCCTGGCGGTTGGCGTGGCTCAGCTGAATCTCCATCTCATTAAGGTCTCCCTCCATCTTCTTCTTGATTCTCAGGGCATCATTCCTGCTCCTGACCTCAGAGTCCAGGGTGCTCTGCATGGAGTCAGTCACCCTCTGGCTATTCCTCTTAATCTGCTCCATCTCCTCATCCTTCTCTGCAAGCTTCCGGTCAACCTCACCCTTGACCTGGTTCAGCTCAAGCTGGACACGGAGAATCTTGGACTCCTCATGCTCAAGAGTTCCCTATTTTTAAATAGAGTGTAAAACATATAATTTTAAGATCTGCTTAATTTATTAAGATGTCCTATTGAATCTCTTCACTCCATCCTGTTGGATTTTGTATTTGTACCTCAGCCTCTTCCAGGGCAGTCTGGATCTCAGCCTTCTCAGTCTCAACAGTCTTCTTGGCCTTCTCCAGCTCATGAATGCTCTTTCCAGTCTCACCAAGCTGCTCCGTCAGGTCAGAGATCTCCTCTGCAACGAGACATTTAAAACCCTTAACACAAAGTCAGCATCTACCAATGTACTATTGATTTGTATTCCAGGATAAAACATTTTGTTTTTAGCTTCTCTTAACAAGCTTTGATTTGGAAGTATTTTAAGGCCATCTTGACTTACGTTGGAGATTCTTGTTCTCCCTCTTAAGAGTCTCCAGTTGGTCAAGAGCCTCCTCATAGGAGTTCTTCATCTTGAACAGCTCAGTGCTGAGAGAGCGAGCCTCTTTCTGGGCACCCTCCAGCTCTGCCTGACCCTCTTCATATTTCTGCTTCCATTCTGCCAAAACCTTTGAAAAACAGTTTGTGTCTTGGGTTAATTTCACATCTGAGACAATGCTACCAAAAATCCATATGTCCATATTATGTAATATGAGTGCTAGTTTGTCCTACAACATCACAAACATTCCAGATAGAGGTATAACCTTGTCAAAGTTTCTCTGCTTCTTGTCAAGGTTGGCAGCCAGACCATTGGCTCTCTCCACATCCACCATGAGGTCCTCAACCTCACCCTGGAGTCTCTGCTTGGTTTTATCCAGAGAAGCACACTTGGAGTTGATAGCCTCAATTTGTTCCTCAGCCTCCTGTAGACGCTGGGCAAGCTTTTTCCTGATAATGCAATCGATTTAAGTTAGAGGACGTGGACAGGTTTTAGTAGACAACATAACAACCCACAACCACATTCTATGTGTTTCTTTGCCTGTTTGGTACATACTTGGACTCCTCAAGCTCTTCAGTGCGCTGGATGGCATCAGTTTCGTACTTGGTCCTCCACTGAGCAACCTCACTGTTGGCCTTGGACATGCCACGCTGCAGTTCAGCCTTTGCCTCCTGCTCTTCCTCAAACTGCTCCCTCAAAAGGTCGCAGTCGTGGCGTGCAGACTGAACTGCGTGGGCCAGGGCATTCTTGGCCTGTTTGTGAACAATGAATGGTGTTTATTAAGCGTTTCACAGAATGTGGGTTATGTACTCCAATTTCATCATCAAGTAATTGACGGGTATCAGTACCTTGACTTGCTCCTCATTGAGCCTCTTCAGCTCCTCAATTTGCTGAGTGAAAGCCTGTTTGCTTCTGGTCAGCTGAGACACAAGCGCATCTTTCTCCTCAACCTGGCGGCCGAGCTCACCATTTTCAGTCTGAAGTCTTGCTCTCTGAGCACCGAGGTCGTTGACCTGGCGCACACCCTCATCACTCTTGGACTTGATTTCACTGAGTTGGTCCTCAAGGGTGCGGCACATCTTCTCAAGATTTCCCTTTTAATGAAAGTAAAAAGAAATAAGCAACACAAAAGTCAGAAATGTTTATGGCAGTTACTAGCATTTTACGTGACATTCAGAAGTTTTGTATCATTGTATTGATATTGTGATATTGTTTGTTAGTTAGAGTAAGCTAGAACATTAAGGTATACATGTCACAAACCTTAGCTTTAGAAACTCCCTCCATGTTGCTGGACAGATCATCAATCTCCATCTTGTATTCACTCTTCTCCTTCTCAAGCTTCTGCTTGACACGCTGGAGGTTGTCGATCTGCTCTCCCAGCTCGGCTACGCTATCAGCCTGCTTCTTGCGGAGAGCTGCAGCAGTGGCTTCATGCTGCAGAGTGGACTCTTCAAGATCACGACGCAGCTTCTGGAATTCAGCCTCACGCTTCTTGTTCATCTCAATTTGAGCAGCAGTGGCACCACCAGCCTCCTCAAGCCTCTCACTGATCTCCTCAAGTTCCCTGGAGAGATCAGCTCTCTGCTTCTCAACCTTAGCACGAGCTGCACGCTCAGCCTCAATCTCTTCTTCCAATTCTTCAATGCGGGCCTATTGGTTGTTAAAAAGAAATAAGTGATACTAAGAAAGAACAGGCAGATGATAATAAACACTATTCGGTACTGAAGATGTGAAACAAACCTGAAGCTCCTTGATCTTTTTCTGGAGCTGAGCACCCAATGATTGTTCATCCTCAATCTTGCTAAGGAGCTGGCTTGTTTCAAAGTCCTTCCTGTTTAATTGAAAATCAAAATTGTTGTTAATGACTGCTTATACCAAAAAAGGACTAAAAAAGGAGTACATGTTTGCATGAATCATTAGTTGCTAATAGAATTCTACATTACTTCTTCATCTTCTCATCAGACTGCTGCTTGTCATTCTCAAGATCCATGACATTCTCCTGGGACAGTTTCAGGTCACCCTCAAGCTTTCTCTTGGTTCTCTCAAGGTCCATGCGGAGCTTCTTTTCTTGCTCCAGGGAACCCTCAAGCTGCAGATACAAAGCATAAAGTAATTAAGTAGCACAATGATATATGTGCATTTCTTTACATAGACAGGCCCTTAACTCACATCATCCACTTGCTGTTCAAGCTTAGTCTTGGCCTTGGTCAGAGTGTTGACTTTGTCTTCCTCTGCCTGGAGATCATCAAGAGTCTGCTGATGGGCCTCTTGGAGGGCTTTCTTCTCTTTTGTCAGCTTAGCAATGGACTCATCCTGAGAGGCCATCTCCTCTGTCAGGTTCTTGACCTACACATAGAATGTTTTATATCAATATCCAGTAAACCTCACAAAGACTTAAATAAAACATTATTCTTTTTTTTTTTTTAAGAATATAAACCTTGTTCTCAGTGGCATGTTTCTCCTTCTCCACTTTGGCCAAGGTAAGCTCCAGATCATCAATGTCCTTCTTGAGCTCAGAGCACTCATCCTCCAGTTTCCTCTTCTTGGCAGTCAGCTCAGCATTCATTTCCTCTTCATCCTCCAGTCTCTCGGTTGTCTCCTTGAGTTTAGCCTCAAGCTGGATCTTACTCTTGATCAGACCCTCACACCTCTCCTCAGCATCGTTGATAGTCTCATTGCTCTACAGTAAATACAAGATGAAAGGATGAAATCTGATTTGTATTGAAAACATAATTCTCAGACAGGTTAGTAATTTGAATATTGCAATGATGTAAAGAATTGTTACCCGTTGTACAGTTATACACTTACAGATGACATTTGCAGATGCAGGTCATTCCTCTCTTGCACAATAGACACCATCTTCTCCTCAAGATCCTTCTTCCTGGCATCAACCTTTGCAAACAAGTCTTTGAGTTTTGCATGTTCCTCCTTCAGGCTAACCAGCTCCTTCTCAGTTTCAGCACTCTGAAGCAGAGGCTTGATCTTGTAGTACACCTTCATCCATGGCCAGTGCTTCACACCAATGAATGAGCGGACATTTATCTGGATAGTGAAGATTGCATCTCTGCAAAAGAGGTTGATTTGTTGATTAAACCGTGTTGAAGCTTACTGAATAGATCAGAGGGATTCTGTCAAACACTGACAGTGATTAGTCCAGTCTTTTATATACATCTGTGTTGATGGAAATGATCTCTGTTTTGTACGTTTGTACTTTAATTTATAAGAGATTGGCAATTCATTCAACACAACCTATTGTGTTACAATTAATAAACCTGCAATGCTATGTTTTATGGCAGATCATTTTGTTGAGCGTTGTTACGACCCACTGCGCCTCTACAGACGATGCAATGGCCATGCATGGCCTGTAGGACGTTTGGGACGACTGATGACTGATTACCCACACCTGACGAGGTGTAGGGAATAAAAGGATCAGTGGACACCTGACTCGCTGGCGCAGAATACCGACGTCTAAACCCCTAGACACGTTGCCATTGTTGTGGAGATTGTAGCTAACTAAATAAATGCGTGCTTTTGTAGTAAACCTTTTCGTTGTCTGCCTCCGTTGTTATGTTGCGGTCACGAGCCGGCCGTAACAAGCGTGATTCCACCAAATACATCACACATTACCTCCTTTCCATCATCGCGACAAACTCCCTCCTCATCAGGTATGCACGGCACAGAGCCTGAGTCATTGTGACCAGGGAAACCAGTTTCTCATCTCGCATCTCCTCAAGGGTACCAAGCAGACCAGCTTTGAAGAACACCTAAAAGAGAAGAACAAAATATTATGAGGTGTGTGATTGAAAGCAGGAATGGACACACTGTATGTAATTCAATATTTATCCATAATAACAGATATAAGATAGAAACATTCTCCACCTTAGTGTGTCCAAACTTGTACTCATCGTGATTAACATCGATGGATCCCAAGAGCTTCTCAGCAGCCTTCTTGTTATCAATGAACTGACCCTCAGGAATAACACTGGCATTCAGTACTTTGTATCTGTTGTCAATAATAAGAAAATCATTATTTACCCCATATAATACATATATGAAGTGTGTATTATAAAGTTATTGTTGTATATTGTTGTATGTTTACCTCTGCTTGAAGTCAGCATACATGATTCTGCTTGGGAAACCCTTTCTACAGATTCTGATACCCTCCAGTACACCATTACACCTGAGCTGGTGGATGACCAGGAAGTTCTGCATATAACCTGTGAAAATACAGAGATGTAAAATTTTCAAGCAAATACAAGGTGTTGAATAATGTACATGTCTTAATTTACTAAAAGCCCTTTACCTGGTTTCTTAATTTCATTTGGAATCAGACAACGCACAAAGTGAGGATGGGTGGCCCTCAGGTTGGTCATCAGTTTACCCAAGTTCTCCTGTTGAGGCAAGAATGTATACGATTTTAATCATACAGTTAATTGTGCTGGGACAATTATTGATTGATTGATCATTTCCTTCTTGATATTAAAACACATACCCTGAACTGTGAGGACACAGTCTGCATGGAGCCACCCTTCTTCTTACCACCTTTCTTAGCACCACCAGCCTCTGTTGACATACAAATAATGAATCAGATAATTGAGTTATATACATAGAATCTAATATAATTACTATTTGTGTATTAGCCTTTTGACTTGAACAGGTTATTACCCTCAACAACAGGACAGGCAAAAGTTTGACTGATGACTTCTGGTACAGCTGCACAACAGAGTCTTTCAGTGGATCCTTGTTCTTGTCCAACCATCCAGTAACATTGTAGTCCACAGTGCCGGCATAGTGCACCAGGGAGAAGTGAGCTTCAGCTTTGCCTTTGGCAGGCTTGGGCTTCGCAAAGGCTTGGTTCTTTCCAAGATGCTGGGCATACAGCTTGTCCTTGAAAGTGGTGTCAGAGGCCTTGGGGACAATGCACTCCTCTTCAAGGATGGCAAAGATACCCATGGGCTGTTGAAAAATAAGATTGCTTAGTTATAAAAGTAGACATCATGAAACTATACAAATCTAACACTGTGCTAGTTGGATTGATTGAAACTGACCCTTTCAATCAGCTCAATGCAGGCAGCCAAGTCCATGCCAAAGTCAATGAACGCCCAAACAATGCCCTCTTTCTTGTACTCCTCTTGCTCCAGGACAAACATGGTGTGATTGAAGAACTGTTGCAGTTTTTCATTGGTGAAGTTGATACACAGCTGCTCCATGCTGTTGTACTGTGTTGGATACATATTCAAACATTATTTGATCATTATTTACTTAAGTCACCAGAAACAAATAATGTTATTGAATAATCTTAAAATGTTGTCCTCACATCGAAAATCTCAAATCCAGCAATGTCCAGCACACCAATGTAGAACTGACTTGACTGCTTGGTGTCCAGCATCTGGTTGATACGAATGACCATCCACAAGAACATCCTCTCATAGATAGACTTGGACAAGGCTGACACTGAGTTGTTGACCTAAAACAATATGTAAGAATTACTACTTACTTACTATGATGAGAAAAGGCAGGGTTTCCACTGTCATGGAAATCCTGGAAAAGTCATGGAGTTTTAAAATCACATTTTCCAGGGCTAGGAAAGTCATGGAATTCAGTTAAGTCACTGAAAGTTCTGGAAAAGTCAAGAAATAATTATTTTGTTGAATGTAGGTCTAATGAAATTAATTATGTTATTGTACTCTTCCATGGATAATGGTTTTGTTGTGCCTGATGCAGTCTCTACTTGAGTTGACATAGGCTGTCTAATAGAAAAGTAATGGAAAAGGTTGTTATTTACTTTTCTTTCAGAGTTTAGGCCCAATCTGTGCTGTAAAGTATATCATTCTGTTTATTCATTAGCTTGTGAAGATTCATGGAGATTTCATTAAAGGTCCTTGAAAAGTTTTGAAATGTTGTCAATGATAACGGGTGTGAACCCTGAGATAGAAAATACCAGCAGTAACATTTTTGTCAAACAATGTCAAAATCCTTGTGGTCTTTAGTCAACCTTGTATGTGAGATACCTGTGGCACAGTCTGACTCTTGGTGACAAACTCAGTTCCGACTTTCACCCTTGGGTTACACAGACCCTTCAGCATATCAGCAGAGTTCAGGCCCAGGAGGTAAGCGACTTTGTCAGCATCTTAAAACAACAAAGCGTTTAAGTGAGTTATTTATATCAATATTTTACCCAGGAAAGTAATTCTTAACCTAAATTGAGAGGCCACTAAAAAATATCTAATGAATGACATTATAGATATATTTACAGGCTTCTGTTGTAGGTAATAAATATAATATATTAATACTATAATCAGAGGAAAAGTACAACTTGAAGTTAATATACATGCTGATCTATCTTTTGATGAAATTACTTCAAAAAATAAGACTACCTAGTAGTTATCACTAGAACTGACCCAAGTTCAGTAGAGTTTTTAAACCTACCCTCAGTGCCATCAGGCTCAGCCTGCTCCTCACGCTGCTTCTGCTTGAATTTCAAATTGCCATGATGGAGCACAGCACCAGTCAGTTTGTAAATGGTGACTTTCTCCTCTGCAGTGAAGCCCAGGATGTCAATGGCATCCTGCAATTACATGCATGAATGCAAATTAATCGCATCATTATTTTTAAGAATGTCATTCTCATTGTATTCATTGTCCAGAAGAAAAACTCATGGATATCTCACATCTGTGGCGTCCAACTCTTCTTTGTCATTAATGCTGGCCACAGTGATCTGACCCTGACTGCACATGGGAAAGTCATAGGGGTTGCTTGTGATGAGGCACATTTCTGTAGAGGGGGAAAACAATAATTTGTTGTTGCAAATTAATAATGACATGTAATGTTTTTTGATTGTTGGTTGAAAATAATAACCCTACCAATAATCTCAGGCTTGTGGTTGGTCATCATCTGGAAGAAGATGTGGTAGCCTCTCTCATCAGGAAGCTGGAATGTCACTCTAGACTTTTCCAGCAGGTCTATTTAGGTGGGGAAGAATATATTTTAACTTGAAAAAATTAAGGCAGCAATAATGTAAAAATGTTATATACACAGGATAATTATACTTACAAGTCTCAATATCAGCTTTAGCCAGTTTTCCAGTTGCGTTAAAGTGAATTCTGATGAATTTTCCCTGTTTTAGACATAATGATATCCTAAGTAATTGTATCTTATTAATAACCACAGAACTGAGGCCAGAGTTTAAATAAGAAGTTAACTTACAAAACGGGAAGAGTTGTCATTCCTCACAGTCTTGGCATTACCATAAGCCTCCAACAGTGGGTTGGCAGCAATAATCTGGTCTTCAAGAGAGCCCTGCAAGTGAAAGAAACATTCAAGGAATATGTTGTTATGAAGAGAATGTTTGTGTTGCTTTATGATAATTAGCACATGTGTGAGGGGTCTGACCTGCATCTTTCCAGGCACTGCCTCCTTTTTTTTGTCACCAGCACCGACTGCAATTGTTGCAAAATACTGGATGACACGTTTGGTGTTCACAGTCTTGCCAGCACCAGATTCTCCGCTAGATTAAACATAAGATATTGAAATTTTTCAGATAAGAATTGTGTGTGCCACAAGGTAACATAGAAGATAATGCAAAGTTTTAAGTCATGCATTGACACTTACGTAATCAGAACAGACTGGTTCTCCCTGTCTGTGGGACAAATGCAATTTTAGATAATAACTTTTTTTAATTAGTTCTCGCACCCGTAGATTGGAGAGCAGTTTCTTTCCAAGGGCCATCAGGCTTTTAAATGGACAGTGATACAGTCTCGCCACTTTACACTTTACATGTTACAGTTTTGTACTGTTTGCACTATGTAATATTGCACTACCTGAAACCAGGCACATTTGATTTGTCTTTAGGTTAGTATAGGTATATTAGGTTAGTATAGGTTACTATATGTGTATTATATGTTTAGCAGATTGTATTGTATATTTATTTTGTAGATTTATTATATGTTTATTATATGTGTAATCTATATATGTTATGTTATGTTATTTATGTTATGCTATGGTAGTTTGTTGTACGGTGTCTTGTCCTAAGAATTTCAGTGCCCAGTCTGACTTTGTTTTTCTGTGCATCTGACAAATAAATACCTTGAAACTTGAAACTTGAAACAAATATGTAATTAAATCTTATTATTTAGTGGCTTTTAAATTGAGTGCTTACCTTGTAGCATGAACTGAAAAGCATTGTCAGAGACAGAGAAAATGTGGGGTGGGGCCTCCATACGCTTTTTGCCTCTGTAGGCCTCCACCACTGCTTGGTCATACACAGGGAGCCACTTGTAGGGGTTCACAGTGGCACAGAAAAGTCCAGAGTAGGTCTAGAATGAGGAAATAAAGGGGATTGGTTTTACAGCTGTTTTATTTTTAACATAGTTTTTCATCTGTGAGAAAGCATAAAGCTTACGTAGATCATCCATGCTGCGTAACGCTCTTTGAGGTTATACAGGACAGAGGCTTCATTGAGGTGGGTCATCATGGCCATGTCCTCAATCTTGTCATACTTGGGAGGATTCATGGGGTGGACATCCTCCTCCTTAACGACTCTTTCCTAAAACAAATGGCAATATAGAGAGATATAGTCAAGAACCTTTCTGTTTAATGGAAATACTCAATCATTTTCTTAACTAAGAGCCTTGCGAACATACCTCCTTGGATTCAACTAGTTCAACAGTGACTTTGCCACTATCTTTACTCTTGATTGTAGCCTTCAGGTACAACTCCTCCTTGTCAACTACATAGCAAGCTGACTTTGCATCAAAAGGCTTGGTTTGGGCCTCAAGTCTCTCCTTCTCAGGTTTACGGAGGTAAATGGCAGCTGGGCCATAAGTGGCCATGTCACTGTCCCCCATGGTTGAGGTTTACTGTTGGAAGAAGAGGCATGAACATGTCATTTTGTAATAAGAAATATTACAACCACGGACTGTAAGAAACCAAATTCATCCTTTCAACATAGCATATCTGAAATAAGTAAACGAACTAACAACTGGATGTTTGTTTTTGTTTTTTTGTAGTGACTGTGTATGAGGCAGTCAAGATCAACAGTAAATATTTACATTTTATCTAATGAGGGAAACAGGTAATTTTATTAAACCATGGGTATCTTGCTAAAACAGTCAATGTAGAAATTGGGTTCAAAATGCACCCTGCAGGCGTGGGGTAGTGTAGTAAATAAATAAAATTGTATTGGATCATTATTTAGTGGATTTAAAATGGTGTCTTTCATCGTGATGTATGAGGTGCCATCATGTATATGAAAATTAGTGTTATTTGTCTGTATGATATTCTTTTTTTTAAAGAATCTATTCCAAAAAGTCCAAAACAGGAAGAAAGACATCAACAGATCTGAAAGTAGGTGTCAAAAATGTTTAAGCTGAGTGCATTGTCTCTTACAGTATTTTTTATATTTGAAGTGATGTCTTTATAGAACCTCACTGAAGCCTGGTCAAAGGAGATATAACCTTTGCATTTGAATAAAAGTAGCTTCAAAGCCAGAATAGGTGATAACTGTCCAGCCAAAGACTGTGTACAGTCCAGAATTTTTGGATTTAAGGACCAAATCTGGAAAATATGCATACCTATGAAACCTCATTCATTGAGAAAGTTTTGACTGAAGTGGAAAGGGTATTCTGAACTTTTGTTATAGGTATATATTTTCTTTGGTTTGCCGATTGGCTTGCTTGCTATTATTTGAAAAGGTAACTTAAGTTGCTGAATTGATAGTCTGTTAAAAAGCAGATAAACTTACTTGTTTTTCCCAGTACCAGATGAAATGTCCAAAATCGTCAAATAGTCTAAAATGATAGGAGTAAGAGTTCAGACATTATATTATACATAAATGCAAATAGTAAAAACGTTACAGGTTTCACTGCCAAGCCAATCCAGCTCTCCCATGTTTCAGAGAACATCAGAGTTTACCATCTAGTCACAGCATGACAACTTACTGTGCACTGGAACCCCCTAGTCTCTGTGGACCTGTCTTTGCCTCCAGGGCTTTATATTGTGAACATCTGCAAACTAAGCGGGATCCAAATAAGGAAAGATAGGACTGGTTTGGTATATTTAAACATGTCAAGCATGTCATCACACTCACACATTGATGAACTAACCAGTTTACTAACACATGTTATGAAATGAGCAGCACCCATACTGGATGTGGTAATGATACCTAATCTGGTCCATTTATGGTATTGACCTATTTATTAATAGTATTAAATATATTATATTAGCTAGTATATTGTAGCTGTTGATTAGCATTTATGTAATTTTGTTACATTGGCCTCTTTAGTTAAACATGCAGCTCAAAAGCACTTTAAGCCTGTTCATGTACTAGTTTTAATTTTGTATATGATACTTTGTTGTTTTGATTTGGAAATCGAAATTGGTATAATCCATGTCGGTGGGCCTGCATATATTTAATAAAGGTTAAAATAATACACTTAGAACTGTTAACACACTGCATTCTTTTTATACCACACACATGTTTGTCATGGTATGTTCAAGGCCTTTTTTGGCAGGGGCAGGGCTACTCAATTTCAAAATAACATTCCAAAGATGGCGAGAGTGTGATTTACTGGTGGTGTACTGTGACATGTGAGTTATAAATTCCTTCAAATCTTGTATACTTATCCACACTTTTGGGTTGACCAAGAAACTAAACATATAGGCTCTTACATTGGATTGGACATCCTTAATAGGATGGACCCAAAATACAAACAAACTAACAAAAACACTTGAAATTCTCACTCTCTTGGCCTCATGACACTATTTATACTTCTGACCTTCACCAGGGGAAAATGTTTTCTCCATTTTTATGATGTGTAGCAAAAGTTTGTTTTGCGTCCCTCTGAGCTCTTGAAATATTTCAATAAATCACATTATGACATTTATGAGTGTTGTTACATTTTATTTATTCTGCAATGGTGAATGGCACCTGTTCAATGTGCTATTCTTAAATAAAGGAAAGGGTATAGCCCATTGCTATTCATATTATTAATGTCAACACTAACAGATTAGGTTGATATATATTCATGCACATCCAGAACAGTTACTTAACACCGTAAACCACTATTATGAGATGTGTTGTTTCAAAATGATACTGACAGTTGCAGTTATAGTGAGATTCATGTGAAATATGTTGTAGCATATCACCTCTCTGCATTATACACCATATAGTTGTTCTGGTGTGCAAATGATGCTCAGACTGTAACACACTGGAAATGGCAGAATCCTAATGCATTTTTTAAATAAAATAAAAAAGTATCAGGTACAATGTAACCGACCAGTTTAATAAAAAAAATCTAAATAAATACTTGCAGTCATACTTCACCAAATGAAACCCTCACAACACAACACAGAACACAATCTTTGAGTGACAATGCAGGAGGCACTGTCTCGGGGTGCGCTCTTCGGTCCTGTGGTCTTCCGACAGCCCTGTGGCAGCTGAAGACTTGCGAGAAGGCAGCAGCAGTCCGTGGGTCAATTGTATTGAGACAACTGGCAACCCCAGATCGGTATCTGAGGGGATGCCACAGTCACTCACCTGAAAAAAAACCTTCAAGAAATAAGATAAGTTTCCAAATTGTACTAACAGAAGTCGAAATCTGAATTCTACGGAGCCCCGGAAGGTAAACCTGCACATACCCCGCGTCAGAGGTTCTTATAACTTTATATTGAGATTGGCATTAAATATTAAGGATTAATTCAGTGCTTGTTTAACAGGAGTGCGCTATCCCTCGCGTGTGGTAGAGGATCAATTACAAGATGCCATGACCAACTGAGTTTCGCGGTCTCTGCTTTCTGAAACGCTATAGGTTTCTCGGTGGTGGTGACAGACAATCAGTCTGAAAGCAGTCGTACATATTCAGCAAGCAAACATGACCCCAAGTGGGAAGATTCAGGGAAACACTCATTGCTGCACTCAGCAGTGCGCAGAGTTTCACGCAAGTGAGAGAACTTCGGTACAGTAGGGAA